>NC_089844.1:173155207-173450207 GCF_035609145.1 Eleutherodactylus coqui
TGGTGACTTCCCATGTCATAAAGAATTGCTGGTCAGTTTTCTATGACTGGTCCCACCATGAATGTTAAGTAATGAGTCTGAAATACAAAAGAGCTATCAGCAAAACAAAAATTTCTGCGCTCAATAAATAGTGTTATTTAAAAATTTTTTTCCAGAGCTTCATTTAATCCTACTGGATTTAATGTTTGTAGTCGAAAAATCCAGTACATTTCTCGTTTTTTCAGTAAGGAAAATATTTCTGGTTTAATTTTCTCAAGAGGTATAACTTTTAGACCTCTTGGGTCTTTATTGTGTTCTTTTTTAAAATGTTTTGAAATGCTGTGTTTTTCGAAGCCATTCACTATATTGTTGCGGTGCTTATTAATGCGTGTTCGTAAAGGATTAATAGTGCGTCCTACATATCTTAGCCCACATGGGCATTGTAGGAGGTATATCACAAATTTAGAACTGCATGTTAAGAGTGATTGAATCTTGTGTGTTTTTTTTGGAGTTGTTATTGATAATGGTATTTCTTTTTTTCCATGCGTGATATGTGTGCAACATTTGCATCTAGAGATTCCACATTTGAATACGCCTTGAATCGGTTTTAGCAATTGGTTCGTATCCTTTATAACTTTATTATGTTTATTTTTTTGTTTTTTAAAAGGACAAGAGGGAGCTAGTATGTCTTTAATTGTTTTATTTCGTCTGAACGTTATTATTGGCCTTTCAGATAGATTTTTTTGTAAAAAAGGATCGTCTTTTAAAATGTTCCAATGTTTTTGCAGAATATTTCGAATTCCTCCATGTTGCGTGTTGTACTTTGTTATAAATCTTGATTGAAGGCTATGATTCTCTTCTTCCGCTCTTTTATTTCTTTGTTTCTGCTTCTCTCTTCTTTGTTCAGTTGTTCTTATCAATGCTTTCTTGTAGGCTGATTCAACAAGTTGTGTTGGGTATTGTTTTTCATGGAACCGTTGTTTTAATATTACTGATTGCGTCATAAAGTCCTCAACATTGGAGCAATTCCGATGCATGCGAACAAACTGGCCATATGGGATATTACTTTTCCATGCTTTTGCGTGACAACTAGTGAACTTTAAATAGCTATTTGTGTCTGTCGGCACATTATGACACGCCCCCAATATGGCTGCCCCCACCAGCGGTATGATTTGTAAGTAATCTATCTCCTATATATATGTGAGTATTTTATGTTACATTATGGCTTGAGAAAGGTGCCTGTGTGCACTGAAACGCGTTGCCTGTTATTTTAGCGAAGTTTTGAAATTAAAGTTGCTATTGCATCATTTTTAAAAAACGTGTGGGAAACATCTATTTGGAGACTGCAGGAGTCATCACTTCAAGGAGGGGGCTCATGGTCATCATACCCCCCTCCTCCCCAGTAAGTGTAACTCCTATACTTTCTTTGACGGATCACTATTTGTGGTTTCACACTATTTATTGAGCGCAGAAATTTTTGTTTTGCTGATAGCTCTTTTGTATTTCATTTCTTTGGGATCACTCTCTTATGAGAGACCCCAGTTATTTCTGCAGCTCTCCCCCGGGTATTGGAGGATCAAAATAGTGCTGAGTTCCACTGCATGTCAACCTTGAGGCGCTATCTGGTTTACCTTCAAGTAATGAGTCTGGGTCCAGAGTTGTTGATTCAGCTGATGTAGCCGACGGCAATGATTCCAGGTCTATGTTCTTTATTGTGAAGTTTTATACTGGAAAACAAAGCATCACCTCTATAGCAAGTCAGATCTATCATACAGAGCCACTAAACAGCCCAGAATCTAAAGGACCAACATAACACTTTAAAAAAAGAGATGTGACGGTATAAAGGTACAAAAACAGCAAGAGTTGGATTTATTCCTCCATCACTAGCAGCAACATTTCAACCTGTCGGTCTTTGTCAAGCTTTTTTCAAGCTTTGTCAAGTTTTATATTGCTGCTTTATCTGGTATATGAAACAGTGCCACTCTTATTCATGGTTATGTCTGGTATTGCAGCTCAGCTCCTTTCAAGTGACTGTCAGGTTCATCCCACAGATCGTATTTTTAATACAGAAGCTCCATTCTGATCTCATACAACCCCTTTGTGTCCCTCTGCAGTGTGTATAGAGAAAAGCTACACCAGTGCTCCTAGTAACTGTCCATGGCATGTCACAAACTAGAGGGTGACAACAGCACACACAATACCTCAGATACGTCGGAGGGAGGAACCACGGAAGTAGAGTATGCACGCTTCTGTAAAGAGGTCTGGATCCAAGACCTCCAGCAACAGGAACCGAAATCCAAGGAGGTAATTTCCAGCAAAAACTTTAATCCACCCAGGTAAAAAAGCACACAACGTTTCAACCACTGAAAACTGTAGTCTTTGTCAAGTCTTGACAAAGACCACAGTTTTCAGTGGTTGAAACGTTGTGTGCTTTTTTACCTGGGTGGATTAAAGTTTTTGCTGCAAATTACCTCCTTGGATGCTGCTTCTATTCTATCATATTTCTGTCCATGGCATGTCCTCAGGAATAGACGCTCCTAGTTGGACAGAAAATAACCTCAACCATCAGGTTGCTTCAGCTTCATTAATGATGCAATGCTTGGAGTCACGTGGCCTACAGAGAGATAGTATGGACCCAACGTGAGCTAAGGATACACCACATACTATTGACATGAGATGCTTACTGTATAGTATTTTATTTATTTGTTACTGATGGCATACCTCCCAAATTTTGAACAACAAAAAGTGGGAGATTTCCTGTGGTGCGAGTAGCAAATTTGTGTTTACATTAGGCCATGCCCTTTTTACTTTAAGCCATGGTTTTTGTGTCCCTTACAATAATAGTTTCCCTTAGTGACCTCCTCATAATAATAGTGCCCCTGAGTGACCATTCACATGATATCTTTCATGTAAAGTTCCTTCACCTCCCCAGACCCTCAACCTTCTTGGCCAGGTTGAGAAGGGAAGTTCACCGCTGAGACAGAGCACATCTTCGCCGCTCATCCCCGCACCAAGCCCGTCTCAATAATGTTTGCAGTGGTTTCTTGGGGCTGGCAGCTTAGGTGAGGTGTGTGCTGGAGTCACCTCTCTATCTTCCTATGACAGCGTTGGTTCTCGATGTATATGTGTCCACTAACATCATCACAGGCACTTATACACTGCAGAACGTAGCTGCCTGAAGACGGTCATACACAGAACTCATAAAATCCTAAAGGAAAACACAAGTCAATCATCCTGGGAGGGCAGGACAGCCCCCAAAATTTAGGACTGTCCCACTGAATCTGGGATGGTTGAGACCCTTGCTGATTGTTGCATATGTGACATCAATAATACAACGCTTTTGGTGAAGAGGCATCATCCAGAGCTCCCCTATACCTCATTAATAAAATGCAGATCTTCTTACCTTTCCTCTTAGCTCAACATATCCATCATGTGAGGTGTGAGATAACCAGATTTGGAGAAAAAACATGATTTTGGAATACTCATTCTCATCTCTATCCTTCGTCTTTTTGTGGCCATCCTCTCAATCTCATTATCACAAACGTACGCCCACCATCCATGCTTGTCATGAAAGTATTCACATGATGTCTTCACAGGAACTGAACCGAATGTAAAATGACTCGGCACCAAAGACACACAGTCGGGATCTTCTCAAGAGATGGAGAGGACAACTACAAGTGGCTTATTAACTTGCTGCGGACCGGGATGTTCCAGAGTGTTGTGGAGCTCGTGCTTCCCATTTATATATCCAATACTGCCAGGAACTTCAACAGAGGTCTAAATGAGAGCTCCTTTGCCATCGTGTACCACACCAAGAAGAGAGGACGCCTTAATATTGCAAATGTGACCGATTCTCTGTATGATGAAGAACTGGAGGAACTCTCCAGACACTTGGGTAAGGATGAAGGAAGCTGCTCCTCAACATGTACCAGCAGTCCCTTGAAATATGAGTAGGAATGGAACCCCATTCCAAGTACTCATGTACAGACAGCTGTTTTGAGTATATTGTCCTTCATCAGTGTAAGTTGGGTTATGGTCTGGCTAAGTGAGAGGCCATCAGTGACTCCATGTAGGCATGTGGTGCTCTCCACAAGGAGAAACATTACCCCCAGACTTGCAGCGTCTTAGGAGCGGGCTCACAGCCGAGGAGACAGCGGGGTAAAGAAAGGCCTTGTCACAGGGCTCTACCAGCCTCTCCCCTGGGGTTAGTTCGGAACCTGACCATGTTACTGCTGGGGAAGATGAAGAGGGTTGTAACTGGGAGTTACCTTAAGTCCAATTGTCACTTGTGATGCCATCATTCTGTCCTCTGTGGTGGATCTCCAAATGTAATAAAGTAGTCCACACTCAGGGCAACTTTCTGAACAAGAGCCAGGAACGGTTGATTCTTTTTGTTTACTGAACACTTCTGAACCAATTAAATAGTCTTAAGGTGACTACCCACTACAGTTTTTTTTCACTGCGAAATTCGCAGCGTTTTTTTTTTCTGCAGGGGTCTATGGGACTCTTAATGTTAAGGGTGACTACCTACTAGCGTTTTTTCCCCGCTGCGAATGCACTGCGTTTTTTTCCAATTGTCAATGGGACTTTCTAATGTTAAAATCGCAACGCGACGCAACTTGCATTTTTGGTGCATTGCATTTTTAACATTAAAAAGTTCCATTGACAATTGGAAAAAAACGCAGCGAATTCGCAGCGAAAAAAAAACGCTAGTGGAAGTCACCCTTAGGCTGGGTTCACGCAGGGCAGATTCCCGTCTGAAATCTCGCGGTTTAGCCGCAGCAAAAACCGCGAGATTTCCGCCGGGAGAACCGCCACGGTTTAAGCTGCGGCGGCTTTGAAGCGGCCCGGCCGCATGCTTTTCCATTGTGGCCGGCGCTCCCATAGAGGAGAGCGCGGCCGCGATGTAAATAAACAAAAAAAAGAAAGTAAACAGACATGCTGCTTCTTTCGAAACCGGATTTACCGCAGCGGATTGGCCGTCCCGTGTGGACGAGGTTTCTGAGAAATCTCATCCACATGGCTGGCTAATCCCGAGATTAGCGGCCGCGGGCGGATCTGCTGCGGCAAAACTGTGGCAAATCCACCCTGTGTGAACCCAGCCTCACAGCAATAAGTTGTAATGGTGCAGCAGGGAGGATTCTAGGGGTATTCAGATCATTCACGGTCCAAGTTATCTGCAAACCTCCTTCATAATAACTGACACTGACAAGACATTGGCACGAGACAGACATTGGACATTATGCAGGGGCCCTACCAGCTCTGGGCCACTACAGACTCACATTGATGGCCTCTCACCATACATTCAGAATGTTACTGCACACTTAGGAAGGGTAAAAATGCTGAAAGAGCTGTATTCTGGTTTGGCTTACATCTCTGGTCATGTTTCAAAGCCTGTTAGTAGGTTGAAAATTAATTCTTAGGGTAGTTCCTCTTCCAGTAGGTGATGCTGTAGAGGACTGTTCTGTCACTTATTTGCATTTTTTTTCCCCCAGAGAGCATTGCTTGGCCTATGGGACTTCTTAATTCCTTGTAGTGGTCTCTTTTGTTGTGCTCTCCACAAGAAGAAATATTACCCCCTTGGGCTCACAGTAATGACCTCTCACGCAGAGTTGTAACTCAGAATCAGCTGTCTATACATAGATACTCTGGTTTGTCTTATATCCCCAGTCATATTTCAAGGCCTATTAAGAGGAGAGATAGTCACAGGTGGTTACCTTCCAATAGGTGGCACTGTGGATGATTATTCCAGCACTCATGTGCTTTCCTATGTAATCTTTCTCCAAGTGGTGAGCACCAAGGCCTGTTAAATGGTTGGAGATTGACTTATATGGTTGCTATCCAATGAATGGCACTAGAGATCCAATTGGGCTTATTTCTGGTTTATTTACATACCTTTTTTCCCAGCGAGCACTGCCCAGGCTATAAGATGCCCTACACCATCTCAGTGCTCTCCACAAGGAGAAACATTATCCCCTTAGACCCAGTAAATAACTGCACATGGTCTGCCACTCAGGGAGAAGAAATGTGATTGTGTTGGTGGATGACTTGGAGGACAGCAGTGATAGCAACATGAGAAGAATACTGCAAGAACAACGCCTGGACGTCTCCGTCTGTGAACTGATGCTTATCAGCGAGAGGGAGAAGGAATCGTCCAACCTGAGCGGTGAAGACCCAAAATTTATTCAGTCCCCGATCTCTGCACAAATGCAAGATGCTTACAACATGCTCTACGACAAACTACGGAATCTAAAGAGCATCTTGGAAGACGCTCCACACAACAATGCAGGTACCAGCCATGAACCAGGAGTAGAAAGGCTCCACGTCCACTAAAGTTCTGTTCTCTTCCACGACTTCTTTCATTTAATTAGTAATTATACCAACAGTGATAACCACTGATGGAAGCTGCTGCAGGGTCTCATCTGGTGGTTGATGGTTTTTGTGATATCTGTGGAAAGGGAAGACTCACACAAGTGTGAATCAGGTGGGTGGTGGTCACGTTATGGCGCGGCAGGGACAGGCGGAGGTGGCATTTGTTTTACAAAAATAACTTAACAACATGTAATTTGTATCATTTGGCTCCACTTGTATTTGTCGTTATGTAATAACTCAGCATAGCAAATATATCTTTATCGATATAACAAGTCACTTCAATCTTGTAACTATCACCTGCATCATTCACCTTCCCAGAATTTCAGAGCTCTGCAGCATATCCTGGACCTCGCAGACTCAGTGCGCCATAGGTGTGACAGTATTTTGGCAACAATACTTCTATGTTATTCCATATTGCATACTTACGCTATCAAAGTGTCTTATTTTCCCGTTAAACAGTGAAGTAAGTCCTCCCTGACAACACTTCAACATGCCGTAAACTGGGTAGTCAGGGCCCTTTCTGTCGCTGGCAGTCACACTCCTGGTAGCTCCTCAGCATAGAGAACCTTTTGGCACGGCCTCCACCTTTGTGTTCTGCTTCCTTCTTCTCTCACATTACTGAATTCAGTGCTGCATCACAGTCCTAAGATAGCCACTGGCCCTGCCCCACAGTGTCACATGGAGCTACACAACCAAGCAGAATTCTCTTCTAGAAGTTCCTAATACAGTCCAATAGCTCTATTGACTTCTATTAACAATCTTCTCTGGTTATGCTTGAGTTCCCTCTTGTGTCCAACTTTAACAGCACAGCCTGCAACTTGAAGAACAGCTATACTTGTTATTTTAATGTACAGAATAGACTATTTTAAGCATTTTTGCAACAGGTTTTATCAGCCAATTTTACAAAACTTAACTTACAAAACCCTTCTACAGTTGTGCAAATCTGTCTTCACCTCACTGGATAACAGAAGGGGATGCTACATCTGTGTCTGCTGCTGTTCTCTGTAGTACAGCTCTATCCAATATACAAGATCATTTTATTAATAACTGCATTTTATTTAATGTAATCTCAACTCTCCCCTGCCCCCCTATGTGTCCCACCACCATGGGTGCTCTATAAATCCCCGTCCCGCTCCTGCCACTATCCCTACGGTGCACTGTGTGAGGAGAAGCTATTCTGTTTTGCAGATGGCTTCTCCTTTTCACAGTGCCTGCTGGACTCAATTGCATCATCTGCATGTCAGTGCATCGTTTTCTGACATACACTAGTGATAACCCAATGCACTGATACCCTGACAGTGCAATCGGGTCTGACGGGTTCTGTAAGGGGGGAAGTCGTCTGCCGAATAGAACAGCCTCTTTTAACATAGTGTACCACCAGGGACTGTGGCAGGAGTGGGATGGGGATTTATAAAATGCACGCGGTGGTGATACACATTGGGGCGCAAAAGATATTTGAGATTACATTAAATAAAATGCAGTCATTAATAAAATGGTCTTGTATATTGGATATAGCTGTACTAGAGAGAACAGCAGCAGGCACAGCTGGAGCGCCCCCTTCTGTTATGCAGTGAGTAAGGTGATGGAATTCTCAGCCCTGTTTTCACCTACTTGCACAGCTGAAGAGGGCTTTGTAAGTAAAATGTGCAGAATAGGCTGATAAAGCCTATTGCAAAAATGCTTAAATTGTCTATTCTGTACATAAAAAATGTAGCTACTCTTTAAATATAGATATCCATCCAGAATTCTTCAAAGTGGCCAACAGTGACTGAGCCATGATCATAAGTGAGAGGGGAGCATAGTTCTGCTCACCCCCCTTACATATATAGCCAAGGTGTGAAAAGTGGCCAAATAGTCCCTCAAACCTTCTCATATGGGCAGATAAGAGGAGAGCAAAACAAGGATCTGGGTTGGTAGACTATAGATATGAATCAGCCTTAAGATTCCGGACATATTGGTGGTGTCCATCTGGTAAACCCTTAGGGACTTTCCGTGGTATGTATATCATGCTGGTGTGTTATGGTGGGAGCTGATGGCCAAGTGAAAGTAAACTATAACTAATGAATGTAGTTCTTCATTAAAGTCAGTGAATGTGTCCTGCAGCGTTATCTGCACTTACACCTCTTGCCGGTGAACTTCCAGAATATGAACCTCTGCGTACCGCTGTGGTGTATAGATTCAGATGCACTGAGAGCTCTACTGATTGGTTTTCAGTTCATTGTACTTTGGATTTAACCCCTTAAGTACACAGCCATTTTTCTTTTCTTCTCTCTGCTTTCAAAACATCATTACTTTCCTTTTTATTTTCCCACCAACATACCCATAGGAGGGCCTGGTTTTTATGGGATCACTGTATTTTTCAGTCGTACCATTTGATATACTATATGACGTACTGAAAAACGGTAAAAAGTTTCCAAGTGGAGTGAAATGGAAAAAAGGCAATTTCCCCCTTTTGTAAGGGGGGGTGTCTTGTTTTTAGTGTTCCAGGGGTCAATACGGTTACAATGCTACCACATTTATATTGTTTTCATTGCCCTACTTTAAGAAAAATGAAATATATATATTTTTTACTTTCTGTCACCTTCTTCTGACCACCATAACCTTTCATTTCTCCATTGATGGTGCTCTATTGTTGGTTGTTTTTTGCCCGACGACCTGTTGTTTCTATTGCTACCATTTTAGGGAACATATAACGTTTTGATCTCTTTTTATTTTACATTGTCCTATTGTATCCATGGATGCATAATAATTAGAGATGAGCGAACGCGTTCGTCCGAGCTTGATATCCGTGCGAATATTAGGGTGTTCGGGATGTTCGTTATTCGTAACGAACACCATGCGGTGTTCTGGTTACTTTCACTTCCTTCCCTGAGACGTTAGCGCGCTTTTCTGGCCAATTGAAAGACAGGGAAGGCATTACAACTTCCCCCTGCAACGTTTAAGCCCTATACCACCCCCCTGCTGTGAGTGGCTGGCGAGATCAGGTGTTCGCCTAATATAAAAGTCGGCCCCTCCCGCGGCTCGCCTCAGATGCCTGGTGAGTTAGATGAGGGACAGTGCTGTTTATACCGGAGCTGCTGTAGGGAAAGAATTGGTAGTTAGTGTAGGCTTCAAGACCCCCCAAAGGTCCTTATTAGGGCCACTGATAGCTGTGTGTTGGCTGCTGTTAGCAGTGCCATTTTTTTTTTCTCAAAATCGGCTCTGCAGAGCGTTGCACCTGGCATTAGGGACAGAAGTGCTGCATAGGCAGGGAGAGTGTTAGGAGTGAGTGTAGCCTTCAAGAACCTCAACGGTCCTTTCTAGGGCCATATTTATCCGTGTGCAGTACTGTCCAGGCTGCTGTTAGCTGTGCTGCATTTTTTTTGGGCTTCTCAAAATCGCCTCTGCAGAGCATTGCACCCACCATTGATACTGCAGGGAAAGAATTGTATAGGCAGGGCCACAACACAGTTATTATTCATTGAATATACGCAGTGCTGCCTTTTGCTTGTAAAACAAGTGAAAATAATTCTATTTGTCCAGCCTCTGTCCGTCCTTACGGGCGGTGGACACGTGTGAGCTGCGTGAAGAACAGTGCTAAATCATACGCACCCAGCTACGCTTTACTGCTGGCTTCGCCATTTGCTTTCCTTAATTGGGAAAAAAAATACCTGCTCTGCCAGAGTTATAATAACTCTGCTACCCTCACGTTCTGTGACACATTAGCAGGGACACAGCACAGTTATTAAACTTCTCATGTTCATTGAATATACGCAGTGCTGCCTTTTGGTGGAAAAACAAGTGAAAACAAATCTATTTGTCCAGCCTCTGTCCGTCCTTACGGGCGGTGGACACGTGTGAGCTGCGTGAAAAACATTGCTAAATCATACGCACCCAGCTACGCTTTACTGCTGGCTTCGCCATTTGCTTTCCTTAATTGGGAAAAAAAATACCTGCTCTGCCAGAGTTATAATAACTCTGCTACCCTCACGTTCTGTGACACATTAGCAGGGACACAGCACAGTTATTAAACTTAGATTATTCATTCACTAGAGGCAGTGGGGCCTTTCGTTTTCCAAAAAGGGAAAAAATTATATTTGGCCTGCAGTCTTGCGCCAATTTATTTCCTGCCTGTGAAATCAAATCACTGGTAATACAGCATGCTGAGGGGTAGGGGTAGGCCTAGAGGACGTGGACGCGGCCGAGGACGCGGAGGGCCAAGTCAGGGTGTGGGCACAGGCCGAGCTCCTGATCCCGGTGTGTCGCAGCCGACTGCTGCGCGATTAGGAGAGAGGCACGTTTCTGGCGTCCCCACATTCATCGCCCAATTAATGGGTCCACGCGGGAGACGGTTATTAGAAAATGAGCAGTGTGAGCAGGTCCTGTCCTGGATGGCAGAAAGTGCTTCGAGCAACCTATCGTCAACACGCAGTTCTGCGCCGTCCACTGCTGTAAATCCGAATCCTCTGTCTGCTGCTCCTCCTTCCTCCCAGCCTCCTCACTCCACTACAATGACACCTGCTCAGGAGCGGGAACACTCCCAGGAACTGTTCTCGGGCCCCTGCTTAGATTGGGCAGCAGCGGTTCCTCTCCCACCAGAGGAGTTTATCGTCACTGATGCCCAACCATTCGAAAGTTCCCGGGGTCCGAGGGAAGAGGCTGGGGACTTCCGCCAACTGTCTCAACAACTTTCTGTGGGTGAGGAGGACGATGACGATCAGACACAGTTGTCTTGCAGTGAGGTAGTAGTAAGGGCAGTAAGTCCAAGGGAGCAGCGCACAGAGGATTCGGAGGAAGAGCAGCAGGACGATGAGGTGACTGACCCCACCTGGTGTGCAACGCTTACTCAGGAGGACAGGTTTTCAGAGGGGGAGTCAAGGGCATCAGCAGGGCAGGTTGCAAGAGGCAGTGCGGTGGCCAGGGCCAGGGGTAGAGGCAGGGCCAGACCGAATAATCCACCAAGTGTTTCCCAAAGCGCCCCCTCGCGCCATGCCACCCTGCAGAGGCCGAGGTGCTCTAAGGTCTGGCAGTTTTTCACAGAGACGCCTGACGACCGACGAACAGTGGTGTGCAACCTTTGTTGCGCAAAGCTCAGCCGGGGAGCCAACACCAACAGCCTCACCACCACCACCATGCGCAGACATATGATGGCCAAGCACCCCACAAGGTGGGACGAAGGCCGTTCACCGCCTCCGGTTTGCACCCCTGCCTCTCCCCCTGTGCCCCAACCTGCCACTGAGATGCAACCCCCCTCTCAGGACACAGGCACTACCGCCTCATGGCCTGCACCCACACCCTCATCTCCGCTGTCCTCGGCCCCATCCAGCAGTGTAGTTCAGCGCACCGTTCAGCCGTCGCTTGCGCAAGTGTTCGAGCGCAAGCGCAAGTACGCCGCCACGCACCCGCACGCTCAAACGTTAACCGTCCGCATAGCAAAATTCATCAGCCTTGAGATGCTGCCGTATAGGGTTGTGGAAACTGAGTCCTTCAAAAGTATCATGGAGGCGGCGGCCCCGCGCTACTCAGTTCCCAGTCGCCACTACTTTTCCCGATGTGCCGTCCCAGCCCTGCACGACCACGTCTCCCGCAACATTGTGCGCGCCCTCACCAACGCGGTTACTGCCACGGTCCACTTAACTACGGACACGTGGACAAGCACAGGCGGGCAGGGCCACTACATCTCCCTGACGGCACATTGGGTGAATTTAGTGGAGGCTGGGACAGAGTCAGAGCCTGGGACCGCTCACGTCCTACCCACCCCCAGAATTGCGGGCCCCAGCTCGGTGCTGGTATCTGCGGAGGTGTATGCTTCCTCCACTAAAGCACCCTCCTCCTCCTCCTCCTCCTCTGTCTCGCAATCAAGATGTGTTAGCAGCAGCATGTCGCCAGCAGTCGGTGTCGCGCGGTGTGGCAGCACAGCGGTGGGCAAGCGTCAGCAGGCCGTGCTGAAACTACTCAGCTTAGGCGATAAGAGGCACACGGCCCACGAACTGCTGCAGGGTCTGACAGAGCAGACCGACCGCTGGCTTGCGCCGCTGAGCCTCCAACCGGGCATGGTCGTGTGTGACAACGGGCGTAACCTGGTGGCGGCTCTGCAGCTTGGCAGCCTCACGCACGTGCCATGCCTGGCCCACGTCTTTAATTTGGTGGTTCAGCGGTTTCTGAAAAGCTACCCACGCTTGTCAGACCTGCTCGTAAAGGCGCGCCGGCTCTGCGCACATTTCCGCAAGTCCCACACGGACGCTGCCACCCTGCGCACCCTGCAACATCACTTTAAGCTGCCAGTGCACCGACTGCTGTGCGACGTGCCCACACGGTGGAACTCTACGCTCCACATGTTGGCCAGGCTCTATGAACAACGTAGAGCTATAGTCGAATACCAACTCCAACATGGGCGGCGCAGTGGGAGTCAGCCTCCTCAATTCCTTTCAGAAGAGTGGGCCTGGTTGGCAGACATCTGCCATGTCCTTGGTAATTTTGAGGAGTCTACCCAGGTGGTGAGCGGCGATGCTACAATCATTAGCGTCACCATTCCTCTGCTATGCATCTTGAGAAATTCCCTGCAAACCATAAAGGCAGCTGCTTTGCGCTCGGAAACGGGGGCGGGGGAAGACAGTATGCCGCTGGATAGTCAGGGCACCCTCCTGTCTATTTCTCAGCGCGTACAGGAGGAGGAGGAGGAGCATGAGGAGGATGAGGAGGAGGGGGAAGAGACAGCTTGGGCCGCTGCTGACGGTACACCGGCTGATTGCCTGTCATCCTTTCAGCGTGTATGGCCTGAGGAGGAGGAGGAGGAGGAGGAGGATCCTGAAAGTGATCTTCCTAGTGAAGACAGCCATGTGTTGCGTACAGGTACCCTGGCACACATGGCTGACTTCATGTTAGGATGCCTTTCTCGTGACCCTCGCGTTGCACGCATTCTGGCCACGACGGATTACTGGGTGTACACACTGCTCGATCCACGGTATAAGGAGAACCTGCCCACTCTGATTCCCGAAGAGGAAAGGGGTTCGAGAGTGTTGCTATACCACAGGACCCTTGCGGACAAGCTGATGGTAAAATTCCCAGCCGACAGCGCTAGTGGCAGAAGGCGCAGTACCGAGGGCAAGGTAGCAGGGGATGTGCGTAGATCGAGCAGCATGTACATCCCAGGCAGTGCAACAGTCTTTAAGGGCCTGGCCAGCTTTATGGCTCCCCACCAAGACTGTGTCACCGCTCCCCAGTCACGGCTGAGTCGGCGGGAGCACTGTAAAAGGATGGTGAGGGAGTACGTAGCGGATCGCACGACCATCCTTGGTGACGCCTCTGCCCCCTACAACTACTGGGTGTCGAAGCTGGACACGTGGCCTGAACTAGCCCTGTATGCCCTTGAGGTGCTTGCTTGTCCTGCGGCTAGCGTCTTGTCGGAAAGGGTGTTTAGTGCGGCTGGGGGAATCATCACAGATAAGCGTAGCCGCTTGTCAACCGACAGTGCCGACAGGCTAACACTCATCAAGATGAACAAAGGCTGGATTTCCCCAGACTTCTGTTCTCCACCAGCGGACAGCAGCGATACGTAAGCAATACGTAGGCTGCACCCACGGATGGAAGCTACGTTCTCTCTCACCATCCAAAACGGGGACATTTCTGCTTCATCAATCTGTGTCTAATATTCCTCCTCCTCCTCCTCCTGCTCCTCCTCCTGAAACCTCACGTAATCACGCTGAATGGGCAATTTTTCTTAGGGCCACAAGGCTCACTCAAATAATTTTTCAGAACAATTTTTATAAGTTTCAATTAGCTTAAAAGCGTTGGAACTTTAACTTGAACCAATTTTTCGTTACACTGGGCTGCCTCCAGGCCTAGTTACCACTTAAGCCACATTAACCAAAGCGATTCACCTGCCATCTTGGTTGGGCATGGCCAATTTTTACTGAGGTACATTAGTACTGTTGGTACACCAATTTTTTTGGGCCCTCACCTACAGTGTAATCATAGTAATTTCTATGTTCTTCGCCTGCACTCATGGTACAGAAAGGTGTGTGGGGTTGGCCTACACTTTAGCTACATAAATGTCACTTGTGCCTTGGCTATACTAAGGCTACTGAAATGGAACTAAGACTGCGCTCCCGCTATACTGCTGCTTCGGAATTGTTACTGGGGCCTGTCTTGAGTGCTACTATTGCTTACATGGAACGAAGACTGCGCTCCCGCTATACTGCTGCTTCAGAATTGTTACTGGGGCCTGTCTTGAGTGCTACTATTGCTTACATGGAACGAAGACTGCGCTCCCGCTATACTGCTGCTTCAGAATTGTTACTGGGGCCTGTCTTGAGTGCTACTATTGCTTACATGGAACGAAGACTGCGCTCCCGCTATACTGCTGCTTCAGAATTGTTACTGGGGCCTGTCTTGAGTGCTACTATTGCTTACATGGAACGAAGACTGCGCTCCCGCTATACTGCTGCTTCAGAATTGTTACTGGGGCCTGTCTTGAGTGCTACTATTGCTTACATGGAACGAAGACTGCGCTCCCGCTATACTGCTGCTTCAGAATTGTTACTGGGGCCTGTCTTGAGTGCTACTATTGCTGACATGGAACGGACACGTGGAGAGGACACGTAGTGCCTCAAAAACATCCCCCTCCTCCTCCAACAGGGAAAACATTGTTGGCAAATGCCTTTGCATTGGTTCGTCTGGTGGCAGTCCAAGAATTTCACCTTTACCGACACTACAAGAGAGCCCCCCCACCATCCCCCCGCCACGGCCCACTTAATCCTGGCCACATTCCGAAAACCAACAAAATACAACCGTGCTACTAGGTCCGCAGTCACCACCACATTACCACCAACGCGGTTACTGTTAAGGTGCATATAACCACGGACACGTGGAGAGGACACGTAGTGCCTCAAAAACATCCCCCTCCTCCTCCAACAGGGAAAACATTGTTGGCAAATGCCTTTGCATTGGTTCGTTTGGTGGCAGTCCAAGAATTTCACCTTTACCGACACTACAAGAGAGCCCCCCCCACCATCCCCCCGCCACGGCCTACTTAATCCTGGCCACATTCCGAAAACCAACAAAATACAACCGTGCTACTAGGTCCGCAGTCACCACCACATTACCACCAACGCGGTTACTGTTAAGGTGCATATAACCACGGACACGTGGAGAGGACACGTAGTGCCTCAAAAACATCCCCCTCCTCCTCCAACAGGGAAAACATTGTTGGCAAATGCCTTTGCATTGGTCGTCTGGTGGCAGTCCAAGAATTTCACCTTTACCGACACTACAAGAGAGCCCCCCCACCATCCCCCCGCCACGGCCTACTTAATCCTGGCCACATTCCGAAAACCAACAAAATACAACCGTGCTACTAGGTCCGCAGTCACCACCACATTACCACCAACGCGGTTACTGTTAAGGTGCATATAACCACGGACACGTGGAGAGGACACGTAGTGCCTCAAAAACATCCCCCTCCTCCTCCAACAGGGAAAACATTGTTGGCAAATGCCTTTGCATTGGTTCGTCTGGTGGCAGTCCAAGAATTTCACCTTTACCGACACTACAAGAGAGCCCCCCCACCATCCCCCCGCCACGGCCTACTTAATCCTGGCCACAATCCGAAAACCAACAAAATACAACCGTGCTACTAGGTCCGCAGTCACCACCACATTACCACCAACGCGGTTACTGTTAAGGTGCATATTACCAGTCTGACTGGGGCATGCAGACACCTTGACAGAATGAATAGTGTGTGGCACATAGGTTCCCCATTGCTATGCCCAGGTGTGCAGCTCCTGATGGCGGTGGCACAGGATTATATTTCTCATTGCTTCTGTACAGCATTGTGGGCTATCGCCCCGCCCCTATTAAAGAGGGTCGCTACCTAGCCGTGCCAACCCTGTGCAGTGTGTGCCTGCGGTCCCTCGTCGTGGCAGACGCACTTCTAAATAGACATGAGGGTGGTGTGGCATGAGGGCAGCTGAAGGCTGCGCAGGGACACTTTGGTGTGCGCTGTGGGGGGGAGGGGGTGCGGTTGGGCAGCATGTAACCCAGGAGAAGTGTCAGTGGTGTGTCATGCAGGCAGTGATTGTGCTTTGTTGGAGGTAGTGTGGTGCTTAGCAAAGGTATGCCATGCTAATGAGGGCTTTTCAGAAGTAAAAGTTGTTGGGGGGGGGGGGCCCACTCTTGCCGCTATTGTGGCTTCATAGTGGGACCTGTGAACTTGAGATGCAGCCCAACATGTAGCCCCTCGCCTGCCCTATCCGTTGCTGTGTCATTCCCATCACTTTCTTGAATTGCCCAGATTTTCACACATGAAAACCTTAGCGAGCATCGGCGAAATACAAAAATGTTCTGGTCGCCCATTGACTTCAATGGGGTTCGTTGTTCGAAACGAACCCTCGAGCATCACGGGAAGTTCGTTCCGAATAACGAACACCCGAACATTTTGGTGTTCGCTCATCTCTAATAATAATAATCAGAAAAGGTCAGTTTTGTCGTTTTGCAGATTTTTTTTTCCTTATGGCCTTTACTGTGTGGCATAAAATAACGTGTTATTTTAATAACTTGGACATTTATGGATGTGGCATTACCTAAACGTTTTCATGTTAAAAACAGGAAAAGGGGGTATCATTTAATATTTTTTATTTTTTGTAATAAATAACAAAACTATTCATTCTAGTCTATTAATTCTATTAAGCCTTGCCACAGGCACGTCTTAATGGGCAGAAATAGTTCCCAAAGCCCTGGGCTTCATGACAAACAAACGGCCATCCACAATCTCATCGTGAGCAAACCATTTGGGAGACATGAAAAGCCCCCTCCCTCTGTTGGGAAAGCAGCATCTGAATAGTTAACAGCCACAAGCTAGCCATCACCCTCTGCATATAGAGTGGGCTCAACTCCCGAGCCTGCTCCATACAAACCTCTTATACATCTGATGTACATGTAGGCTAGATGTCACCAAGGGGTTAAAGTGCTCTGGGCCTCATTACTTTGGGCTCAGTCACAAGGGCGTTTTTTGGTCCAATTTGCAGACGCGCCTGCGATCTGCAGATATATAGACCCAATGCATAGCAATGGGATCGGTCACATGGCCGTTTTTGATGCGTATGTGCCGATGATTATATGACACACCGATTCGCAGAACGCATGTAACTGCGTTCTGCGCAAATCGGTGTCCTTGTATATGCGCTCAATGGGGCCGGCAGCAGCAGCGACGACCCCATTGAGAACATATACTACAGATTGTTCCCCTCTGCCACAGCTGTGGCAAAGAAGAACAATGTTCTCCCATTGAAGTCAATGGAGCCAGCAATACAGCCGGCTCCATTGAAAGCAATGGGCTGCCGGCAAGCACTGTATTAATTTTCAGGGAAGGGCTTAAAATATAAGCCCTTCCCTGAAAACCATGCAAAAAAGTGTAAAAAATAAAAAATATATATATACTCACCTTTTTGCAGCTGCCGGAGTTCAGCCGTGTCCGTCCGGCAGTTCTCCTGAACTGCTTTCTGTAGTATTCAGCAGGCTGAATGTGCTGCCTCTGATTGATCACAGCCCTCAGCCAATCAGAGGCAGCTCTCACTCACCCATTCATGAATATATGAATGGGTGAGTGAGTGTTGCCTCTTATTGGTCACAGTGCTCAGCCAATCAGAGGCAGCTCTCAGCTATTGAATGACAGCTGAGAGCTGCCTCTCATTGGTCACAGTGCTCAGCCAATCAGAGGCAGCACTCACTCACCCATTCATGAATTCATGAATGGTTGAGTGAGAGCTGCCTCTGAAGGGTCACAGAGGCAGCCCATTCAGCAAGCGGGGATTTTAAATCCCCGCCTGCTGAATACTACAGAAAGCAGTTTAGGCGAACTGCTGGCTGGACGCGGCTGAACTCCGGCAGCTGCAAAAAGGTGAGTATATATATATATATATATTTTTTTTAATCTTTTACACTTTTTTTTGCATGGTTTTCAGGAAAGGGCTTATATTTTAAGCCCTTCCCCGAAAATTAATACAGCGCTTGCTGGCAGCCCATTGCTTTCAATATAGCCGGCTGTATTGGCGGCTCCATTGAATTCAATGGGCGAACAGAACATCGTTCTTCTCTGCCACAGCTATGGCACAGCTGTGGCAAAGGATAGCGGGCAGCGCTTGTGTGACCCAGCCCTTTCGGCTGATAAATGCTGCTAGCAGCGGTTTTTTCAGCCGTGACGCTGGCCTCGGTCACGCGATTTTTTTGGAGCGCATCCGTTATGCGATCCGCAAATCGCGTGAAAAATCGCCCGTGTGACTGAGGCCTAAAGCTGCTTTTCACACTGCAACTTTAGTGTATGTTTATCATTTATGTCGGAAACGTTAGCAGAGAATAGAATTAAGGGATCCTTGAACCCCCATCACCTGATGGAGGACAGTTCGGCCTCCATTTGAATGGCTTCCATCAGGGTTGCTGTTTTAAACTGCATGTAAACTTGGAACAAAATCGCGCTTTGCAAATATGCAATTTTTCTGCGACTGCAATGCTCTTCGCAAGAAAAACGAAGACATGGGATCTATCTATGTGCAAGTTTTGTTTCTCTCACAATACACAAAACTCGTACGACTAAATGATAAAATCGCCCATGTAAATACCGCCAGAGGCTGCATTCACATTACATCTTACAGTCTGTCCTTGGAATTCTGTCCATGGGTCTCATCTGAGAAGTTGAAAGGACTCGGGATGGCCTCATAGGCTGTCATTTCTGAAATGGTCTCAGTAATGAAAGCCTATGGAGACATCCAGTCTGAATGCGGTATTCAACATTTGAGATGAGACCCAAAGTCAGAATCCAAGGACAGACTGTAAGATGTAATGTGAATGCAGCCTCAAAGATTCTTTATCAATAACATGAAGGATTTCACTTTCTTTTTCCAAGGTCCTCATAACATGGACACCTGTGATTGGACATCGGACTCATATAACAGTATGAGTAAAGGTAAAAGCCTACAAGATGTGGAGCAGCAGCACGTCTTCTCTATTTCAGGACGTACCGCTTTATTGGGGACCTCTTCAGATGACTCTCATGGTAAGTGCCAACAAGACAACCAGAAGGCTCAGTGTGAATCTTAGTGTAATACATACCCCGTTTCCCCGAAAATAAGACAGTGTCTTATATTAATTTTTGCTCCAAAAGATTTCACTTTTTTACATGTATAGCTGCCTGGACACTATTTAAAGGGACTTTTTAAATTAACTGTAGCTAAGGCTTAATTTTGGAGCAGGGCTTATAGTCCTGCATCCTCAAAAATCATGGTAGGGCTTATTTTCAGGGTAGGTCTTATTTTCAGGGGAACAGAGGAACATATACCACCAGCTGTCTTTTATCTTCTTACATGAGTGGTTTTTACATCTGTGCTGCTCAAAAAATGCACACTTGAGGTCTTAAAGAATTCAATTGCAAAAATGCTCTACCAGATCCCTGGATGGCGCAACATAAAGCTCTTATCAGATTGCAGTCACCTCGATAAAAGGTGAAGGTCATCGTAGGTTGGATCTGGTGGACATGATAAAGATTTAATCCTATCTTGACTCTAAGTCATTCGTCTGATTCATTGACCTGACCTGATCTGATCCAACGCTCTTTCTCAGAGACCGTCATATCTTATTTGTGTGGATACAAGCATCTACATGATACATTCCACAATTATCTGGCTTTAGCTTGTATCTGTCAGCTGGAGGGCTCACCGTGTCACCCTTGTGGACTCATCAGCAATAAAGCAATTGTCCTCTGGATCAACATTGGGGGGTAATCGGCTGAACTAGATGGACATGTAGAATCATAGAATGGTAGAGTTGGAAGGGACCTCCAGGGTCTTCAGGTCCAACCCCCTCATCAGTGCAGGATTTACTAAATCATCCCAGACAGTCCAGCCTTTATTTGAACACTTCCATTGAAGAAGAACTCACCACCTCCTGTGGCAACCTGTTCCACTCATTGATGTGTCTTTTTTCAGCCCCACATATGGTGTTACTTTGTCATTTCAGGATTTTAGGTGTGCAAATGAGAGATTGCACAATGCCTCTGTAGCGCCCCTTATTGTTAGGAGCATGGACATTGACTTATAGGGAAATCTGTTACCAATAGAAGGCGCTACAGAGGCATTATACAATGTCCTATTTACATAGCAGATTTCCCAGAGAAGCATTACATGGCGAATGAGTCTCCTTAAACCTACTCGGTGCTCTTGACCAGGAAAAATTGTACTTCTCCCCACCTTCAGAATCTTATTAACTCTCATTCCTTCATCAGATGATGACCGCGTCCGATCGTCCCATCATTCCGTCTCAGGTGAGGAGATGGGAGCCAAGCGCATTGTCAGTTACATCTATACAATTATATTCATGTAGTGTCGCAGTTATAAAATCTCAGACCAGGGGCGTAACTATAGAGGGTGCAGGGGATGCGGTTGCACCCGGGCCCAGGACCCCCAGGGGGCCCATAAGGCCTCTCTTCTCCATAGAGGGAGCCCAGTACTATGAATAAAGCATTATAGTTGGGGACCCTGTTACAGGTTTTGCATTGGGGCCCAGAAGCTTCAAGTTATGTCTCTGTGCAGCATGGTTTAGGTATGGGTACGGGTACAGATACAGATAGAGGGGGGGGGGGCCCAGCTCACGCTTTGCATCAGGGCCCCTGAGCTTTTAGTTACGCCCCTGTCTCAGACCGCTGATGGTAAGAAAGGGGGAAATCTAACTATGGTGCCCATGTGTTGCACTAACCTTTCCACTTAGTCCTGGATTAGCCGGGGGAGCTGCACCCACCGATCAGCAAAGAATAAACCGGGTGAATTAATTTGCCAGTTGTTAACTCAAATCAATTCCCCCAATGTGTCCTTCTGGGCGCCAGAAAGGATTGTCCCAGTAATCGGATGACTTGTGATCAACGGAGAATTACTGAGTGCTCTTCCCTTGTTACAGGCCTACAGACCCGGCTCATCCCCCCCCCCCCCCCCCCTTAGGTCTCTTTCATACGAGCAATGCAATTTTCAGCCATCTGCATTGCGGTCGAAAATCACATGAACAAGAAAAAGCCGCGACTTAGCCGCAGTTAAATCTCACATTTTCTCGCCCATACACACGGCTGGGTTTAGTGTATATATGCCGCAGCCCAGAATTCCTTTGATCGGGAGAAATACTTCAACTGGTCCAGTAGAGTCAGTTGACACAGTTTAGCAGCGCTAGCCGCTGCTAAACTCTCTCTTCCTCCCTTTGTCGGCAACTCCCATAGAAACCCATGGGAGCTGACAACTGATCACAGCAGCAAGATAGGGCAGTGTATTTGGCCACCGATGTCCTATCTTCACCGGCCAGGCGTTTCTACCCGGCTAATAATTGCCTATGTGAATGAGTGAATTGGAATGCAATGCTTCACATGGTCACGGCTAAATTAGCTGCGTAAAAACGTTCGTGTGAATAAGGCCTTATCGTCACTATAAGTTACCGCCAGACACTACTGATTATTCATCTGCACAAGTTTTGTCTTATTGCCCTGTGACTGAACGGTCATTATTGTTTCTTTCAAGAAAGCCAGCAGCCTGGATGACCTGGAGCTTTCCCCAACACGCAGTTAGGCCTGTGTCACACAAACATATATGTATTTGCATACACTTTTGCGCATTGGGTGATGCTTATTTACTTGCACAAAGGCCTTTTTACTGTACTTTTCGTTGTGCAGAATAGCACTTGCAAAAAAGTTCCTGATGTTGGACTAAATTTTGCAAGAATCGCTCCTTGTACTCCACATGATTCACTGAATCTGGTGGCTGCAGTTCCCACACAGCTGTGATGCTCTAGGGTTCCAACTTGGCTTGCTTAGCGGCACCCTTGACATGTTGATAAGGACTTACCAGTTTTTTGTGATAAATGTCAAAGAGCCATTTGCGGGGAATGGAGGGAACGTCCCCCACATCCTGGACCGTGGCTGCCATCGTCAGCCGCCCTCCCTCATGTGCCTCAAAAACATTCCCTATCATTTCCTGTTTGCTTCCATGTAACCAAATGGTTCTTGTTGGGTGTAGCGTGACCTTAAAACTTTACCCAAAATTATCGCTGACATTCCACAAACAAAGTGGTCACATGCGTACCGGAAATACAGACTCTTCTATAAAATACTCTAAGTAATCCCTACTTTTGGAAGTGAGAAAACCTTGCAGACAACACTGGGCCTCATTTATCAAAACTATCCAAGAGACTGTCCTTGTTAGTCATAGTAACCAATCAGCACTTGGCTTTCATTTCTGAAACCTGGTAAATGAAAGCTGAGATGTGATTGGTTGCTCTAGTCAACAAGAACAGTCTATTAGACAGTTTTGATAAATGAACCCCACCTTCTCCAGAAATGCGATCTGCATGCCGGTAGGTGCTGCCCCCTGATGGACAGTGCACCATGGGGAAACGGGCCATGACTCATTGAATATTAGAACACTTCTACACAGATCATGAGTGGGAATAAGGGTTGTCCTCTGCGTGAAGCACCTTGTAGTAATGATACTGAATAGTAATGGCGATACCTGTGAATTCTGCTTTCTGATCACTTCTTTATCCGCTTTCTTTCTCTTCCAGATATGAGAAGTGACAATCAGGTGGGAGTTCCTGAGACTCTGATAAGTGATTATTAGAAGCCGTCATTTATAGTCTAGTCCAGAATGTGACTAGACTATCCACTGCTTTGCTGTGAATTTCATGTAGTGAAGGGTGAAACCTAGAGCGACGACCCGCTACATCCGAGCATGGCTGATGAATGTTGTGAGCGAGCAGCGACCGCCGGGACTTAGGAGGTGCTGGAATCGCTTTGTGAATGTTTGGCTGTTACTTTGTAGCTTTGGCAAGTGGGACTTGTTAGCTGTTTGATGTCATTGTTGTGCTTCTGACACTGGAGAAAGTTTGCCATTGGCTACTCATCTATACATTACATGTTACTCAATTGTGTTCATTGATGCTTGAGGAGTCCGTAGCGTTGATGGTCATGCGGACTCCATCACTGAGGCGTCAATGACTGCTAGGATTTCCAAAGCTTAAAAGATGCCCAAAGACAGAATGTTCTTGTAATAATGATTATAAAGATCACATGTGCCCTTGATGGCATATATACCACTTGAGGCTTCTGTGGGCCCCTAGAGAAGGGGCTCCAGTCCTGGTTGGTCTTACAGTATCTTTTTTACCATTGACCAAAATCAATAATTGTCTATGTCAAAACCAGTTGTCCTTTTACTGGATCGTCCCAATAGTCATAGAAAGGGAATGCAGGAGGCAACAACCAGGATGGCAAAACTGAGCAGCCTAATGAGGGGCCGTTTTGATCTTTTCTATGCAAGTGATTATGATGGATGCTAATGAAATATTTCCTTGTAGAAGAGCCTTCTCGATGGTAACAACTATCCCCCGGCCAACTGCTTGGTGAGTAAGAACTGATGGGGCGATTGGACTTTTCTTTTACCCCTTCATAGAAAGAATATCATTCTGGATAATGAGTGGAACAAGAAAATTGCAGATTAATTAATGTCTTTTTTTCCCCATTGCAGATCCCCAGAGACAACATTGATCAGCAGGTAAATTCTACATTTGACTTTATCCTGATGGCTACAAACGTGTACCGCATCAGTATTATATGTGCTATGACATGGCCGGATTCTGCCATGCTGGTTACATAGGATGTGCAAATCCTGTGTGATCTGTTTGACCTGAGACAATGTGACCTAAATCCAGTTTGTTCCATAAACATTAGGCCGGCTCCCCATCAAGGCTCCTAATGGTCATGTAAATGTCCATTATGAAGCTGAAAAGATTCAGTATTCCTTGTCTCCAGTCACAGCAGGTCTGCACCGTGGAGGAATTTACAACACAACGAAAATATCTTAATTTAAGATTTCCCCAGCATAATCCATCTTCTGGATGACGCCACAGATATGGTTGTGCTGATGGAACCCACAGGCTTCCTATGTTCTGAATGGCAAAATCAGAGGGTCTCGGAAACCCTTAAAACTGCTCCACTCAGTAAATCATAACCCCCTTGTTTAGTAGTGATTGTAAATATTATGAACTATGAACATAATGGTCCTGGTTTCTCCTGAGGAGCTTCCTACGGGGAAATATGACCAAAATAAGAATTATGGCTGCAAGGACAAATTAAAGGTGTTTCACCAGCCAGAGGGCAAGTGTCAGACTCATGGAGACCATATATACCTACAGAACTGCCCGAGACACCTTTAGCATATCTCCTTGTGCCCAGCTTTAGCAGGATCTTATCACTGAAGGTCGGACTTTCTTTTATTTTTTTTTTAAAACGTTGTATTACCATCTGTGAAGGAAATAAAAGGAAAAACCATCTTGAAATCACCGTGTATGCTGCCATCGCTTTATATTTCACCTTGGAACTTTTGGATCTGATCGGGTCAGGATCTGTAAGGTGGCTCTTGCATTTGTGTGTCCATCCCTTGCGGGTGTTTAAAAGTGTGCTGCTGACATCCATCTACATACTAGAGTGTATGTTTTGGGGCATATAAGACTGTTGGGGGGTGATGTATGCTTCATCTTGCAGTGCAGGATTGAGGGAGTGCAAGTAGAGCAACCGCTTACAGTCATACCAACATCACATGCTAAGAATGGCTGATTCGGCACTGAGCATGAATCTGATCAGACTCCTCAATACTGATGGAGAATGTGGATCTGGGAATCCGTCCAAGGCTTTTACTCTGTTTCCAGTTGCTCTCTGTTGTTACAAGTTGGTGGGAGATTACATCCTGTGGTTTTAGATAATAGAAGTTTTGAACGAATGGCTTTATTAATTTATTTCCTCTTGCCAATCATGCAATGTGCAGTACAAGATATAAATGGGGCATAGAGGGTAATGCTGACTGACAACCAACGTACTTGGACATTAGCATCTCCATATATCAAACTTTATTGCAATCCCACAAAGAGGCAGCGGAGTTTTGGCTTTTTGGGAGGCTTTTTCAAGCATCAGATACAAGCAAATTCCTGGTGTGTATATATATAATATATATATAGACTTCCTCTGAGCCAAAACATCGCTGTCGTCTTCTATTTTGCAGAACTGCAGGAAAGTTTGATATATGGAGATGTTGATGTCCAAGTACTTTATTTGGAATATGTGCTAGTGATTTTGGGGGATTGAGCAGGTGAACGATCTGATGCATAACTGCAAACTGTTTCCCTATGCTTGAAGACTATCTGGTACAGTTCTAATATATAGATATGGTGACTGACAGCCAATGTACATAATCTCCAGCAAACACATTGCTTTTCTGTTCATTCTAATATGCGTCACAAAGGCAAACGCTGAAGACACCGGTACCCCAGGGGCCAGCTGTATGGTATTGATGTACTGAAGATGCTCCTGAGAGGGTGGTTATGAACTGATTCACCCAAGCTTTGTTCCTTCAAAAATCAAAGGACATTACAGTTTTGGACAAATGGAGTTTGTTCTACCTCAAACATCTGTAGCTCAGGTTCTGTTCTGTCAGTGCTACAGACGCGTTTTTGGTCCCATTTTAAAGCCAAGATTCTTGTATCTGTCATAGAACTAGAGCTAAAGCCATTTGAAGTGAGAGCAAGAATACTGAATTTACAGTTGTTACGTCAATCTGTGTGCATGAAGGGGGCAGAACAATCTGTGATTCTCCTGCCTGTCCTAGGGGAGGCTAAGATAGACTTTTATTCATGTTACCACCACCTAATCGATCAGAGAATATAGTTTCTCTCTGATTGTCACATATTAGTCTTTTTTTCCTAGAAAAGGAATGAGAAGATGAGCACTTGCTTCTCTACTCTGTTTAACACTGCAGATGCTGCAGTCATTGCTGACTGTGTCATCTAAGTGGTTTTATAGTGAACAAAATTTCAAATTTTTTTTTTTTCACCCATACACATTTAAATGTTCGAAAAATAACAAGAACAAAAAAAACTACACATCGTTGGTATTTCCACATCCGTAGCAACCCATACTATGTGATTGTTCGATCTGGGGTACAGTATATGGACTGATCATTGGTTTTTGGTACAGGGATGTCTGTATTGAGTTGTTTAAAAATTTTATAGTGGTTTCCAAATGGTTCTATGTAGATTTGCTTCTTCAGATGTATTCCATTAAGCCTGAGTGAGGAAGAATCCTAAGTAGGTTCAAAGAAGCTGTAACATCATGTCTTTTTGTTAGCCATTAAAAGGTATCATTTCTACAAGACTACGTGGTTTCTCTTGCTGGGAACAGTCGCATTTTGCTCCACGAGCTAACACCGGGCCAAAGTTTTATTTTTAACTCCTACTATAAAATATTACATTTTTATTGAGCAAGGTAAATTTCATTTAAAAAAAAAAAGTTTTCTGTTCATCTCGCTTCCCCAAAACAAGAATAAAAAGTAATCAAAAGTTGTATATACCTTAAAATGATACCAATGAAAACTACAAGTCATCCTGCAAAGAACAAATGCTCAAACAGCTTTGTCCATGGAAAATTACAATTGCTCTAGTCTTGGAATGAGATGACACAAAGTGCAAAATTTTGTAAAATCTAATAAAACTCTATAAATTTGATTGTAATGACCCGTAAAATAAAGTTAACATATTAGTCATCTATTAAAAAAAACAGAATACCATATATACTCGAGTATAAGCCTAGTTTTTCAGTACACTTTGTTATACTGAAAAAGCCCCCCTTGGCTTATACTCGAGTGAGATAAAAAAAACTAACAAAATAAGCCAACAACAAAAAACCCGCAATACTCACCTCCCTGCCTGTGTTCCCAGCGCGATGGTCTCCCCGGCGGTGTGGCAATCTGCTTGAGAATTCTCCCCGCTATCATCTCCCTGCTTAGCTTTGAATTCCCCCGCCGTATCACTGAATGGCTGTGATTGGTTTATCGAGCGCCGGCTGTGATTGGCTGGCGCTCGATCCAATCACAGCGCTTACCTACACAGCGCTAAAGTTGGGGGAATTCAAAGCCAAACACGGAGATGACAGCGGGGAGAATTCTCAAGCAGCTTGCCGCACTGCCGGGGAGACAATCGCGCCAGAGACACAGACGTTGGCTGGGAGGTGAGTATTGCATTTTTTCTTTACTAGTATATACTCGAGTGTAGCTCGGCTTATATGTGAGTCAATAAGTTTTACCAGTTTTTTGTGGTAAAACTAATAGACTCGGCTTATACACAGGTCGGCTAATACTTGAGTATATACGGTACCTTTTGAAAGGGTTTTCCAGGCACCATTAGCTGGATACACTGGAGTCGGAGCGGAAGCCAATGCTTCGACCCCCTTGTATTGGCCGGCACTTGTAATTGCCGCTGCAGCTCTCATTGAATTCAAGGGGAGCTGCGCCTGCAATTATGAGCGCCAGCCACTATACCAGGGTTGCAATAGTGGCTTCTGCTCCGACTCCATTACTGACAGCTGATAGTGCCTGGAAAACCCCTTTAAGGCAATAATGATTTATGCTTCTAAGGGGTTAAAAACTAGCTTCAAATGATTGAGCTCTCTGCCAAATATATTTACATGAGACATGAATACAAAATCTGCAATAAGAAGGTGACACTTCCTGGAGGGTTTTTCCAATTTTTTTATGTGACTGTTAAGGGGTTAATACGACATTGGAAATATTGACTTTATTGCATTATAATTTTTCTTTTATTCTATTGAAGGCCCAAGGAGTTAAGAAAAAGGACAAGGTAAGAGGAGAACAGGGCGATGGTCGAAAATGGGACTGCGTACAGCTGGTCTCAGTGCCGCACACTTCTGTTTTGTGGTTGCTGCAGCCAGTAGTCCTTCATCATTTCTCTTGGAGTCAGTGGGACATTTAACCCTTTATAACATGAACGTTGTATTGCTGTGTTACTTAGCTTTGTGGATGACTGTGATGCGGCTCTAGATGTGTCCATAGAGCGTTCCCGCATACGCCAATGCTCTGTGCTTACAAACTATTCCTCAGCTGTGTAGGCTGCTCATAGGAACATTTTCTTCTAGTCACACAATCACTTGAGAGTCAGAGTTGGTGACCTTCTGGCACCTGACGAAACCCATCCTTACAGTTTCTGAAGTGGAAAACTCACCCTGCGAACGACTCATGAAAATGTGTGGGGGGGGGGGGGGGGAGGAGTGAATAGTGTTTTTCTTGTCAATATGGAAATCGTAACAAAGAACCAAAACTAGAAAATCCCATCATGAAAACAACTGTAAATTGGATTATAGCAGATACAACGTATCATGAACTTGTTCTGTCTTTCAGCTAGTGTTTGGAATTATTGCTGCTCTCATCGCTGTGTTGGTTGTTGCGCTGATTATCGTCCTCAGTGTTGGTTTGTGAGGAGGTCACTGTCAATGGAAACTAAAACCAGAAAATACATCCTCATTAGTGGGAGTTCATCACCGTTACCTGGAACCTCATCATCACTACCAGAGGGTTCATAGACTGGTAGACTTGGATGGGACCTCCCTGGTCATCGGGTCCAATCCCCTGCTCAATGTAGGATCACTAAATCATCCCAGTAAGATATCTGACCAGCCTCTGAAGACTTCCATTGAAGGAGAACTCACCACCTCCCGTGGCAACCTGTTCCACTCATCCATCACCCTCACTGTCTAATATCTAATCTGTCTCCTCCCTTTCAGTTTCATCCCATTGCTTCTAGTCTTTGTACACATGAGAATAGGACTGATCCCTCTGCAGTGTGACAGCCCTTTTCTCTGACAGGATGTATCCACCGCTATTCAATTGAATTAATGATATTTTGCCAACAACTTGTGATTGGTTTGTTTCCATCGTTGTTTTCTTTACTTCATAGCCAGAACCCATTTGTAACATTGACATGTACATTGAATGTTTCCCGGATAGTAGATCATAGAATGGTAGAGTTGGAAGGGACCTCCAGGGTCATCGGGTCCAACCCCCTGCTCAGTGCACAATTCACTAAATCATCCCAGACAGATATTTGTCCAGCATTTGTTTGAACACTTCCATTGAAGGAGAACTCACCACCTTCCGTGGTAACCTGTTCCACTCATTAATCACCCTCACTGTCAGAAACTTAGTAGTTAGTAGACGTGCTTTGTGCTTTTCTGTTGCCTTCTATAGGATTTATTCGACCCGACATATATCCATAATCTGGGAGTCATCATCTGTCACCTTGTACACACATATTCTCTACAGTAACAGCAAACTTTAATTTGACACTTAGGGCTTAAACAGATGAGTGTGTTTTAGTCGCGTTATGCGGCTGTGATCATCACGGCTGCATAACAGGACAAAATAAAACCATTGATTTCAAGCTGGATACTCGCATGACTCTCCCTCTATCTTTCTCACACGTAATTAACCCTTTCCAATCCACTGTCTGACGTCTGAAGACATTATGATTTAAGGCTATACAGCTCTGGTGTTGGAAGACGTCCGTCGGGGTTCTCTTACTGTATATTGCCAGCCTCTCTACTGTTGGAGCCTATCCAACATGTCACCTCGTGCAGTACTGGCTTTAGCCAGCATATAGTGCTGTTGTGTAACGACAGAAAAAGAGTAAGCGCCGTAGGAAAACCACGATACAAATTGGATTGGAAAGGGTTAATACTACGTGTGAGAAAGATAGGGCAGGACTTATCTTCCCACCCTGTCTTTCTCACTTATCCGCACTATAGCGCGCAAGTTTTTCTTTTTTCAAACTCGCGTGCTATAGTGCGGAGTTTGAATAGTCCAAGAAAACTATTCAAACGCAACCATGCTCCATAGCAGCGAGTGTTTTATCGCATGTGCCCATGTTTTTGCAATTAACACAAAAGCCTTTGAAAATGATGTCAAGTTAAAGTTTGCTGGAAGTGTGTGTTTAAGGCATTCAGTGTCAACCTAATTTTTACAGTTAGAACAAATCTATTTTATGGTTCAGAATATTTTTATTGTACAGCTACACTTACAGGTAAAGAAAAGGACATGAATGTCTTTCAGTTAACATGTCATACAACGTTAAGGCCCTTTTACACGAAATGATTATTCGTTCAAACTGCCAAAAATGAGCAATAATCGTTACATGTAAATGCAGGCGGTCGTGCGCTATTCATTCAATTATCGTTAGACAAGGTTTTTAGGCTGGCATAAAATCATTTAGTTTGAATGAAGTTCGTTCAGTGTTTCCAGAGACCAGTGATGGTTTTGTTTTGCCTTGCATATTCAATGATTACAATGTTTACTCAGCCAGAAGGAGAACAATGGAATGTGCTGCCAGATGTTTACTCAGCTGGGTAAAGTGTTTATGCAATAACAATCGCCTAAACACGCCCAGCTGAGCAAACAACTCATAGCACCTGTTATTTTATGCAAAAATGTCAGGAGTTCGTTCTGCCATTTAAGCGATTTATATCTTTGCATGTAAGAGGGCCTTTAGTCCTATACAACATTACTCGACCTAAGCTTAAGGACGGTAGCTATTGTTTTAAACTCCAAGTCCCTGCCATGAACTTTGTGAACCAGGACGGGGAACTAAATAAAACCAACTGTTAGAAGTTACAAAAAAAGGAAAGGTTAAGAAGGGATTACTAGAAGGATGAGATGGAAAGGAGATAGAAATAGACAGAGTCAAGAATCGGAAGTCAGGCGGAGCATGGGATCGGGAATGCCCAAAGAAATATTGCTTAGTATCATAAGTAATGACATGGATAGTTGTTTACAGTGGAATAACACCAGTAAGGAGCCAAGTTTGCAAACTAGGGGAGGAGCTGTACATAATCCAAGGGGCCCATGTATGGTTGAAGCTGGAGGATCTGCTGTCATCACTGGCACTCAGTTCTTCCATGTGCATTAAGTTATCCAAGGCCTCCAGCGACATTAGCCTAGTGGAGGGGGAGGCGATTTCCATAGGATAGGAAGGATCTGATGTATGGCCAGAAATAAAAACCTGAACACGTCTCTTTTGATTTTAGCTAAAGGCCCTGTAATCATGGACAGGAGGGCCACCTCTGGGGAAAGGGATGCTATCACCCCTCATTGGAAGGTATAGAGAGAGATTAATTCCTGCACCATGGCAAAGACCGAGGGACACGACTACCAAATATGTAAGAAAGTGCCTCTTCGCACTTATCTGATATTTGGGTAAAACTCTTGGAGGGTCAGGTGGGCACTCTGTACCATCTAGTCAAGAACTTACAGTTAATCTCCTGAAATGTACTTGAGATTGAAAGCTTGTGTGATAGGAGGAAAGAGTTAGTCCAGGCCTCCTCTGTGAAGGAGCGCTCCATCTCGCTCTCCCAGCCTCCTATGAAAGGTATAACGGTTTTCTGTATCTTCCGCCAGCAGGATTTAATAAATCACCAAAGTTCATACCTGTACTGGCGTGGGTGACATAAGTAATCTATTTTAGAACAGTCATCATCATCGTCCACCTGACCCATCATCCAAACTTAGAAGACGCCACCAAGAACTCTACAGCAAAGAATTCAAGAAAGCATTTTTTCTCATATACAGCATACATTCAATATACAAACATATGTTGTAGATGTATGCCATATGCACATTTCTACAAGCAGTACATACATACACATACAGTTGCAATAAAAAGTAAGTGAACTGCACTGATAACATGAGGTCCAATTGTCCAAAAGTCACAAGAATAGACAAAGACAATGTAATTAATAACACACAGGCAGCTATACCATTCATCATCCACAGTGCAGGAAGAAAAATAAGTGAACCCTGGAATTTAATAATCTGTAGATCGCGCTTTAGCAGCACTCACCACCGCCAAACATTTCCTGCAATGAGGAGGAGTTTTGGACCTTACTTTCCTGCAAATGTGTTATAGCTTATTGGTATTTCTGGGATGCCTTGTGTGCACAGCCATCTTTCAGTCATTGCACAGCATCTCCACAGAATTAAAGTAAGCACTCTGACTCAGCCTTTCCAGAACACAATTCATAAGGTGACCAGATTTCCCCAGGGTCAAAGCAGGACAAAGGGGTGTGGTCAGGGGCGGGGCTTATCACAAGCTATAATCTTCACCTCTGTCATTACAAAATGTACAGGCCCATTTTAAAAAAGTCAGGGAGCAAATTCCGCAGCATTTCTGCATCCAAAAACAGTCAAAATCCAGACCACTAATAGTTAATGTTAATGTTGATTGGAGTAACTTTGGTGATGTCAGACGCCAGCAGAGAGCAGGCAGCAGGGCAGAAGGGGATACCGGAGCTGCACAGGAGCCGCTGCCAGGAGGCAGAGGGAGCCGCTGGAGGATTGTCCGCTGAAGAATCAGCGGGCAGAAGCAGAGGAGCAGGTCCCGGACGCGGAGCAGCAAAAGGCAAGAAAGCGTGGCCACCAGGAGAGAGGACCTGATGCTGAACCAGAAGGTGACGTCATCAGAGCTGCAGAGGAGCTGTTGACAGGAGCGGATAAGTATATTTTGTGTATCTAAGTGTGTATGTCTGTGTGTGTCTGTGTGTGTGTGTCTGTGACTAAGTGAGGGGATATTAGAGTGTAAGTGAAGAAAAACAGTGTAAGTGTCTGTGTGTAAGGTGTAAGTGAAGCAGGATTGGGTGATTGAGTGAGAGCAAGTAGTAAGTGTGTGAGCGTTATATATAAAAAAAAAAATAAGTATGAACGGTTGCGCACGAGCGGAGGTGTGTGAGCGGTTGCACACAAGTAGAAGTGTGTGAGCGGTTGCGCACGGGCAGAGGTGTGTGAGCGGTTGCACACGGGCAGAGGTGTGTGAGCGGTTGCGCACGGGCAGAGGTGTGTGAGCGGTTGCGCACGGGCAGAGGTGTGTGAGCGGTTGCGCACGGGCAGAGGTGTGTGAGCGGCTGCGCACGGGCGGAGGCGTGTTTGGAGTGTGATCTAGTCAATCTTCACTATTTCCACAAGTAAATTGTAGATCCCCATTAGGATGAGCTCCATGCCTGGCAATGTCATCCAGTGTGCTACTTGTGCAATGTATGCGGTCCTTGATCAGCCGATCGAGGGAGCATATTGTTGCGCAAGATGCGTGCTCGTCGCACATTCAGAAGCCCAAATCCTGGATCTGAATGAGCGACTGGCAACACTGAGAGCCATTGACAACATGGAAAGGAGTTTACTACTCACTGAGCAGGCACTCGCTGGGGTAGAGGCGGGAGCAGATGGTAGTATGGAAGAGCAGGGGGAGCAGGCAGTAAGCTGGATGACAGATAGGAGGAGGCGTAGAGGGAAGAGAACCAGGGAGGCTGGTCCTGAACTGGCACAACCCAACAAGTTTGCAAAATTGGCAGATGAGGGGGATGCCTTTACAGAGCCAGCACCGCTGCAGCACGACACGCCCTCTGAACGCCAGGGGAATGACTGCTCCAGTGAGATGGGCACGTGGAGTGCAGGGCAGGCTAGACAGGTTCTAATGGTGGGGGACTCAATTAAAAGGGGGACAGATAGGGCAATCTGACATGAAGACCGGGATCGTCGAACTGGTGTGTTGTCTTCCTGGTGCTCAAGTTTGACACATCATGGATCGGATTGATAGATTACTGTAAGTGGCTGGTGAAAATCCAGCGGTAATGGTACACATTGACCTCAAATGAACAAATTTGAGGCCAATGGAGGGCCCTCAAATGGTTTCAGGGACCTAGGATCCAAGCTTAGGGCGAGGACCTCCAGGGTAGTTTTCTCAGAAATACTACCTGCACCTAAAGCCACACTAAAAAGGCAGCAAGATCTTAGGGAGGTAAACATGTGGCTCTGGAGTTGGTGTAAGAAGGAGGGATTTGGGTTCCTGGAGAACTGGGCTGACTTTGCTGTTGGCTACAGGCTCTACCATAGGGACAGGCTCCATATTAATGAGGAGGGTGCAGCTGTACTGGGGAAGAAGATGTCTATAAGGCTGGAGGAGTGTTTAAACTACGGAATGGGGGGAGGGCAAAAAGAGAAACGGGGTAGTCCGTGTAGTTGGAGACGTGGGTCAAAGTAATGGAAATGGGGGTCGAGCAGGGGATAGAGTTAGTACAGTTAGAACTGACAGAATAGCCAGTATTATCATTAGTAGCAAAATGAATTTAAAGAACAAAAATACCCGTATAAATTGTATGGCAACGAATGCAAGAAGTCTGATCGGCAAAGTGGGTGAGCTTGAAGCGAGAATGACTAATGAAAATTACAATATAGTTGGAATAACGGAAACATGGCTTGATGATAAGTGCGATTGGGCTGTAAATTTACAGGCTTACAGATGAGACTGTGGGGAACGGAAAGAGGGAGGGGTATGTCTGTACATTAAATCCTACTTAATGCCGTGGCTACAGGAGGATATAGGGGCAGAAGATGAACACGTGGAATTTCTGTGGGTAGAAATACAGGGAGAAAAAAAATAACAAAATCCTGATAGGGGTCTTCTATAGACCACCAAAAGCAACAGAAGAAACTGAAACCTTACTATTATGGCCGCCTGCAGACGAGCGGAAATCCCGCCGCGGGATTTCCCGCGGGATTTCCGCCGCTGAAAGTCTGCATAGGAGTGCATTACAATACGCACTCCTATGCAGACGGCCGCGGTTTGGCCGCGCGAAATCTCGCGCGGCAAACAAACCGCGGCATGTTCTAATTTTCTGCGGGGCACGCACTCACCTGGCTGCCGGCTCCGGTCTGCGCATGCGCCGGCTGCGCGGCAGCCGGCACATCAAAGAGCCGGGGCCGCCAGGCGCGGGTGAGTACGCGCTCGTCCCTGCAGGCTCTGGGGTCGGATCGCGCGGCGAGATTTCTCGCTGCCGGATCCGACCCGCTCGTCTGCAGGCGGCCTAAAGCAGATAGAAGAGGTGTCAAACCGCAAAGAAGTAATTATCATGGGGGACTTTAATTATCCAGATATAATGTGGGAAAACGAAACCTGCAAATCTCATAGGGGTGATAAGTTCTTGAGAACAATTAAAGATAATTACCTTATCCAACTTGTGCGGGAACCAACTAGAGCGAGGGCCACTCTGGACTTAGTACTAACTAACAAACCGGAACGGATAAAGGGGGTACAGGTTGAGGGGCACTTGGGGAACAGTGACCACAATATAATCAACTTCCAGCTGTCATTCAATGAGAAACCTTATCAGGGAGCGACAAATAAACTAAACTTTAGTAAAGCAAAATTTGAACAGCTTAGAACTACTATCGGTAACATTAATTGGGACAACATCCTCAAAAATATCAGTACAGAGGACAAATGGGAGGAGTTTAAAAGGATCCTAATCACCACATGTGAGCAGTTCATACCCTTTTAAAACTAAAAGAACTTCAAGTAAAAGGAAACCAATGTGGCTCGACAGGACGGTAAGAGGGGTAATAAGTAGCATAGTAACATAGTTTGTAAGGCCGAATGAAGACAATGTCCATCTAGTCCAGCCTGTCTATCCTCCTGTGTTGTTGATCCAGAGGGAGGCAAAAAAAAAACCAAGAGCAGAAGCCAATTAGCCCTTTTGGGGGGAAAATTCCTTCCCGACTCCCTAATGGCAATCAGACTAATCCCTGGATCAACCCCTAATATTTCCTACCTGCTGTGTACCCAGATTAACAATTAACCTAAGATTTATATCCTGTAATATCCTTCCGCTCTAGAAAGATATCAAGTCTCCTTTTAAACTCCTCTATGGATTTTGCCATCACCACATCCTAAGGCAGAGAGTTCCACAGTCTAACTGCTCTTACAGTAAAGAACCCTTTTGTATGTTGGTGATAAAACCTGCTTTCCTCTAGACGTAGCGGATGTCCTCTTGTTACCGTCGCAGTCCTGGGTATAAACAATCATGGAAGAGATCCTTGTATTGTCCCCTCATGCATTTATACATAGTTATTTGATCACCCCTTAGCCGTCTTTTTTCTAGAGTAAATAATCCCAATTTGGATAGCCTCTCTGGGTATTCCAGTCCCCTCATTCCATGTATTAGTTTAGTTGCCCTTCTTTGAACCCCCTCCAGCACTGTAACATCTTTCCTGAGCACCGGTGACCAGAACTGTACGCAGTATTCCATGTGAGGCCTGACAAATGCCTTATATAGTGGGAGGATAATGTTCTCGTCCTTCGCCCTTATGCCTCTTTTAATGCACCCCAAGACTTTATAAGCGAAAGAAAGAAAGCGTTTAAACTACTAAAACAAGAAGGCAGCGAAGAAGCACTAAAATTATACAGGGAAAAAAAACAAAACATGTAAAGGAAAGATCAAGATTACTAAGGAGGAGGCAGAAAGACTGATCGCCAAAGAGAGCAAAAACAACCCTAAACTATTCTTCAATTACATTAACAGCAAAAGGATTTGCACTGAGAGCCCTTTAACAAATAATGCAGGAGAAATCATGAAAGACAATGGAGGGAAGGCACACCTATTAAATAGTTTCTTTTCAAGTGTATTCACGAACGAAATGGAAATCCCACGAGATGCAGAGATGCAGGGGAATAAAACTAACCCCCCCCCCTCCTTATCCCCGCAAAATATTGCATGCCTAACACAGTGCAGAGCTGGTTAAAGAGGATTAAAATCGATAAATCGCCGGGCCCAGATGGAATACACACGAAGGGTTCTAAGGGAACTAAGTGATGTGATAGCTAGACCACTATTTCAAATATTTATGGATACTATCAAGACCGGGGTTGTACTATTGGATTGGCGCATTGCCAATGTGGTTCCAATATACAAAGAGGTGTCCAAAAGACAGCCTGGTAACTATAGGCCGGTAAGTCTTACTTCAATAACTGGAAAAATATTCGAAGGGTTACTGAGAGATGCCATCCTAGAATACCTCAAGAAGAACAACAGAATAACTCCTCATCAGCATGGATTCAAGAGGGGTCGATCATGTCAGACCAATCTGATCAGCTTCAGATGAAGTAAGTTCTAAGCTGGACCTGGGAGAGTCTATTGATCTCGTATATCTGGATTCCTCTAAAGCATTTGACACCGTGCCGCATAATAGGCCAATATATAAAATGAGAAGCTCGGACTGGGCGAAAACGTGTGTATCTGGGTAAAGAACTGGCTCAGAGATAGAAAACAGGGTGGTAATAAACGGTTCATACTCTGATTGGGCCACCGTTGCTAGCGGGTACCACAGGGCTCAGTACTAGGCACCATTCTGTTCAATATATTTATCAATGACCTGATAGAGGGGCTGCACAGTAAGATATCAAGATTTGCAGATGATACAAAATTATGCAAGATAATTAACACAACGGAGGACAATGTGCGGCTACAAATAGACCTGGATAAGCTGGGGGCTTGGGCAGAAAAATGGCAAATGAAGTTCAGTGTTGACAAATGTAAGGTTCTGCACATGGGCAGCAAAAACAGATGTCACCAATATACACTAAATGGGGTACTGCTAGGGAAAAGTGAGATGGAGAAAGACCTGGGGGTACTAGTGGACTGTAGACTAAACTGGAGTAACCAATGTCAGTCAGCTGCTGCAAAAGCTAATAAAGTCTTGGTGTGCATTAAAAGAGGTATAGGGGCGAGGGACGAAAACATTATCCTCACACTATATAAGGCACTCGTCAGGCCCCACATGGAATACTGTGTACAGTTCTGGTCACCGGTGCTCAGGAAAGATGTAGCAGTGCTTGTGGGGGTTCAAAGAAGGGCAACTAAATTAAGAAATGGAATGAGGGGACTGGAATACCCAGAGAGGCATCAAAATTGGGATTATTTACCCTGGAAAAAAGATGGCTAAGGGGCGATCAAATAACTATGTATGAATACATTAGGGGACAATACAAGGATCCTCCTATGATCTGTTTATACCCAGGACTGCGACGGTAAGAAGAGGGCATGCGCTACGTCTAGAAGAAAGCAAGTTTCATTACCAACATAGAAGGGGGTTCTTTACTGTAAGAGCAGTGAGACTGTGGAACTCTTTCCCTGAGGATGTGGTGATGGCAAAATCCATAGAGGAATTTAAGAGGGACTAGATGTCTTTGTAGAGCGCTATGATATTACAGGATATAGATATTAGGTGACCAGCGGGTTGTAGTTCCGGGTCTTACAGTCAGGTAGGAACTATCAGAGGTTGATCCAGGCATTATTCTGACTGCGATTGTGGAGTCGGGAAGGAATTTTTTCCCCATAGGGCTAATTGGCTTCTGCCTCTTGGGGTTTTTTGCCTTCCTCTGGATCAACAAGGAGGCTGAACCAGATGGACATTGTCTTGATTCAGCCTAGCATACTATGTTACTATGTATGTTACTGGTGTGGATTTTGATGGGCAATCAGCTGCGTATCCACAGCTGATTTCCTACTATGCATCGCTTCCCATCATCTCCTCAGAAGGCTTTCTGCTGTCAGCGCCCCCTGGCTTCCGTTTCCGTTTGCATCTGACCAGCGGCCTGGTCAGATGCAACGTTGCTGGTCAAGTGATGCTGATTAGGTGAGGCCACTACAGGCTGCAGGGAGCCTTGACAGCAGGAAGCCTGTGGTGGAAGTGAGGGGGAGAGCGAGATAGTATGAAATCAGCTGTAGATACACAGCTGATTTCCAGTCAAACTCTGCACCTATGATCCAGATTTTGACTGTTTTAGATGCAGAAATGCTGCGGAACTTGCAGCGGAAATTTTTGCTGCGGACACTCCGCAGCATATTTGACACATTCAAACATACCATAAGTCATCTAGAGGTATGTTGCCACATATAGAGTGGCACCAGTAGTAATAGTGTCTCATATATTGGCCCCAGTAGTAATCGTGCTCTCGATATTGACCCCAATAGTAATAGTGACCCCCACAGTGGCCTCAGTAAAAAAAATAGTGACCCCCCTACAGTGGCTCCAGTAGCAATAGTGACTTCTACAGTAGCCACAGTAGTAATAGTGTCCTCAGTATTAACAGTGTCCCCCAAAGTGGCCCAGTAGTAATAGTGTCCCCCACAGTGGCCCCAGTAGTAATAGTGAACCCCACAGTGGTCTCAATAGTAACAGTGGCCCCCACAGTGGCCCCAGTAGTAATAGTGGCCCCCACAGTGGTCCCAGTAGTAATAGTGGCCCCCACAGTGGCCTTAGTAGCAATAGTGACCCCCACAGTGGCCCCAGTAGTAATAGCGTACCGCACAGTGGCCTTAGTAGTAGTAATAGTGACCCAACGTCCCAAAAGCAAGATAGAAGTGGGACAAATGGGTGTCCTGCTGGGGTCCCGGGAAAAAGTGGGACACAGGGTCCCAAAGCAGGACTGTCCTGCCTAAATCGGGATGTCTGGTCACCTTACAATTTAGCATCCTTTCAACCATTTCTTAGTTGATTTCCTTGTCTCCTTTGGTCATTGACTTGTTGTATCACCCAACGTCTCTACAGCTTGAGGTCCTGGACAGCTGCCTTTACATCCACCAGTAAGATGTTCTCATGGACCTTAGAATTCATTGCTCCTTCAATGATCACAAGGCATCCAAGCCATGTGGAGCCAAGCAGCTTCAGAACATGATGTCCTTCCAACAAATCCCCAAACAAGGATGCCTCCTGCACCATATTCCCAAATTTCTACTTTTGTCTCCTCCCTCTACAGAACATTTCCTAGAAGCCCTGTGGAACATCCAAGGTGGTCCTGGTAACTTGTGATGGGCCACAATGTTATTTTTGGCCTGCATCAGCTTCCTATGTAGTGCCCCTCCATGATCACCATTCTTGGGCAGTGTTTCTCTAATAGTAAGCCAGTAAAGGTATTATTTCTCCTTAAAGGGGTTGCCCCGCCACCCAAAGTGATTTTTTTTCCATTAATGCCCTGTAGAGTAAAAGAATCATACAATACAGCATTACACATCAAAAACGATCCTTATCTTCTCCTTGTAAAGCTGACCTATAAAATCATTCAAAGATGGCGCCGCCGGGGTAGTTCCAATGATGCACTGCTCTCTCTCCTCAGTGTGCGTGCTCCCGATGATGCCAGTCACATGACTGGAAGACCGGCGTCATTATGGGAGACACATGCTCTGATGGGGAGAGCGATATCCGGCTGTGAGTGACGTCCCGATATCGCTCTCTCTGTCCATATGAGTCGCCTGCAGCAGAGGCGTAACTTAAAGCTCCTGGGCCCCAATGCAAAATGTGTAGCAGGGCCCCTAATTATAATGCTTTATTCATAGTACTGGGATCCCTATATGGAGAAGAGAAGCCTTATGGGCCCCCTAAGGCTCCTGGGCCCGGGTGCAACCGCATCCCCTGCACCCACTATAGTTACGCCCCTGCCCTGCAGGGAATCCCTTCACTGCTTTCAATGGAGCTGGCAGCCATATGGCCCTATTCAAAGCAATCGGAGAGCAGTGCGACCTCCTGCTACTGCTGTGACAACTGTAGCAGGAGATTCTTTCATTTCCCCGGCTTGTCCCCTCATCGCTGGACACTGGGACAATGATGTGGCAGTGCTGTCAGTGTCCAGTGATGAGGAGACATTTTGTGATCTCTATCATTACTTTCAATGACAGAGTCTTTGTGACAGGACCCCCCAGTGACAAATCTTGGTGACAGCACCCCACAACAACAAGTCTATGTGACTGCACACAAACCCCCGGTGACAAGTCTATGTGACAGCACCACCCCATCGACAAGTCTATGTGACAGCACCCCACAGCGACAAGTCTATGTGACAGAACCCCCACCCCTGGGAACAAGTCTATCTGATAGCACCCCAGCCCGGGGGACAAGTCTATGTGACAACACCCCATGGCGACAAGTCTATGTGACAGCACCCCACAGTGACAAGTCTATGTGACAAAAACCCTACCCCTGGCGACAAGTCTGTGACAAAACCCCACGGCAACAAGTCTATGTGACAGTACCCCCCAGTAACACGTCTATGTGACAGCACCCCCCAGCAAAGAGTCTATGTGACAGCACCCCACAGCAACAAGTCTACGTGATAGCACCCCACGGCGACAAGGCTATGTGATAGCACCCCACAGTGACAAGTCTATGTGACAGAACCCCCCCCCCCCCCCCCCGGTGACAAGTCTATGTGACAACAAACCCGGCGACAAGTCTATTTAACAGCACCCCACAGTGACAAGTCTATGTGACAAACTCCACCACCAGTGACAAGTCTATGTGACAGCCCCCCCCCACCCCCAGCGAAAAGTCTATGTAACAACAACCCATGGTGACAAGTCTATGTGACAGCACCCCCAGCAACAAGTCCATGTGACAGCACCTCACAGCGACAAGTCTATGTGACAGAATCCCCACCTCCGTCGACAAGTCTATGCAACAGCACCCCCACCCCAGGCGACAAGTCTATATGACAGCACCCCACGCCAATAAGTCTATGTGACAGCACCCCCCGGCGAAAAGTCTATGTGACAGCACCCCATAGTGACAAGTCAATGTGACAGAACCCCCACTCCCGTCGACAAGTCTATGCAACAGCACCCCCACCCCAGGTGACAAGTCTATATGACAGCAGCGCACGGCGATAAGTCTGTGTGACAGCACCCCCCCGTCAACAAGTCTATGTGACAACACCCCACGGCGACAAGTCTATGTGACAGCACCCTGCTAATTGTCATGTGACAGCCCCCCCCCCCCCCTCACAAGACCAGTGACAGTGCGACCCCCCAGCGACAGGAGCAGTGACAGCCCGACACCCTCCTCTGCGGTGACTACTTGTTAGCACCCCACCACCCCTGCAGTGACTACTTGTCAGCACCCCCCCTCCCTTGCAAGTACATTGTCAGTCTGCCCCGCCCCCCCACAAGTACGTTGACAGCCCCCCCTGCAAGTACATTGACAGCCCTCCTCCACCCTCTGCAAGTACGTTGACCGCCCTCCCCCACCCCCTGCAAGTACATTGACAGCCCCCCTCAAGTACATTGACTGTGCGTTCCCCCTTCCACCCCCTGCCGCAAGTACATTGACAGCCCGCGCCCACCCCCAACAACCCCCTCTGCAAGTAAATTGACAGTCCGCTGCTCCCCTCCAAGTTCATTGAGAGCACACACACCCTTCCCCCCAAGTGTTATACTCACCCTCCAGCCGGATCGGCTTCACCTTCCTGTTGGATTGCTGTGCATTCCCGAGCCCATAGGTGCTACTGCGCATGCGTGAAGTAACAGGCTCGCACCCACGGCCCAAGCAGTGCTACTGCGCATGTGCGAAGGTCCAAAGGCTCATCCACGGACCTGGAATCCGATCTGCCCGTCAGATGAATGGAGAAGAAAGAAGAATGCAAAAGTCGGATCCAAGGGCAACGGAATCGTCAATACAGGGGGCACCCCTGTAGGTGAGTACATAACTTCTGTATGGCCAATTTACAATGAACAATGTATATTACAAAGTGCATTGTAATAGCCATACAGAAGTCATTACATTAACTTGTCACGGAGGGACAACTCCTTCAAGGAGAGCCCCTAGAAGATGAGTGAGGAGGCTTATAAAGCCATGCATGCTGCTCTGGGAAATCTGCAAATAGGGAAGATGGAACAATAGCTCTACAGTGCATTTGTATTGGAAGGCAGCATTCCTGCAAGTCGATTTCAAATCTTTTAGCTAAAGCAGAACAGCTGTTGCTGGATTTTTGCCCCTCATCAGTGTGCAGTAGGTTTCTCGCTTGGCTAGTGAGAGGCTTGTGACATGGTCAGGAAGGGTATCATTCCTCCTTCAGGAGAGTACCTTGAAGATGAGTGAGGAGAAATCTAGAAGGTGAATGAGGAGACTTATAAGACCATCCATGCTCCTCTGTCTGTGTAGGTTATTCTGGCTTGGCTTACAATTCCCAATAATTGTTATAAAGCTGGTTTGACATTGCTTTGCAGGAATGCTGCCTTCCGATAGGTGGTGCTGCAGAGGCATTAGATAGAGGCTGTAGACATTCAGGTTTATAGCTTTTGTAGACTTTTCCAGCTTCGTATGTCTTTATAAGGCCCGATTCACACCAACGTTTTTTGCATGTGCAATACACAGAAATCAAACCCTTTGCTTTCAATAAGTTAGTTTGCATATGTGTATTTGGTATGCATAATTCCATCACACAAAGAAATGTGCAGCATGCACATCATACACCCATTAAACTAATTGGCCATGTGAATGGCTGAGAGCATTGATGCATGATTTTTTGTGCGGACAATAGTGCACAACTTGGGTGTTCAAAAAGTACAGTAAAAAACGCTGTTACACATGCAAATAGGCAACGCCCGATGTGCAAAAAAGAATACGACCTAAGCAATCTTCTGAAGTCTTCTGAAAATTGCTCTAATTGAGGCACAATTCAAACTAACCAGTCATTCAGAAGGGCAGATCCGTCAGTAACCAGACTTTGTGCACATTTATTTAATGGGTAAAGCACCTGTAAAACCCACACAGCCTTTTACTAATTGGCTCTTGGAGATTTTAATAGCATAGAGGGACACTAACTTTCCCTCCCTGCACTGTGGATGATGAACGGTACAACTGTCTGTGTTATTAGTTATGGAGTGTCTGGCTATTATTGTGGCTTAGGTACAATCTGACAACATTTAATTAGTGATCAATGCAGGCGTCCTGGGAATACCAAAGGATTCACTTACTTTTTCTTGTAACTGTACATACAATATAGCCTTTATATGGTATATTCTATACTTTATGTACATGTGGATTAGTTGCAGATCAGTCTAGACATTTCTTGGCGGTGTTCCACTTATAATCCTCAAGCTCGTTATTAGTTATTTCTGAGTTTCTACAATTACAGCAGATCTGCTACAGCTCCTGAGAATCGTCCTCAGAGGAGGGACAGGACTATAAGGTGTAAGGTGCGAGGTGCGAGATGCTGCTCTGCCGCACAGGTGAGTGATTTCTGGTTATTACAGGATAGCTTATTCTGATATGTCTTCTGCTCTGGGGACCTGTTGTCAGTGCAGGTCAGACAGGGAAGGTTCCAGACCATCGTCTTCCAGACTACTGCTGATAGGCTTTCTCTGCTCCTTGCTGGGGTTGTGCATAGAAGGTTTATGCATCTCTCTGTAAGCGAAGATGGAGCTTGAACTCTTGACTTGTGAAGAGTCTTATCTGAGCAGTCTATGGGAACACTCATGATATCTTGGGCCCCTAAGCACAGTCATGATGGGGCCCTGCACCTCATTGACAGCGAGCAGCAGTAATTCATGGGTGGACAATTATATAGTAGATCCATGCATAAAGGAGAATTCACAATAAAAGGAACAGCACTCTTGCATCTGAGTGGCCCCGGGCCCCATTATCAGCAGCAATGAAGGCTACAGATCTCATTCATGTTGTTTTTATGTACAAAGTCTATGTCGACGTTAGCTGCCTGCAGGAGATTCACTGATATCAGCTTCAGTTATACATATTGTAATATGTGCTGGACTAATATCAGGCCCTATGTAATATATTACATTATAGGTCTGTACCCCACGCACCCCACTGCCCAAATGAGAGAACATACAGGAGATCTGCATCCTCACCCTCTGCCGGGAGGAGATTATTCACTTAAAAGGAAGCCAATGATGCAACACCTGATAGACTGCAGGCCAGGCTCAATCCCCGTAGACCCTAGTAGAATGCAGAGAGCCATGCCATGATACGCAGGAGCTACTTGTTCAATGCAGACTAATAGGGCAGCCACTCTGCCGGGAGGAAAAGCAAAAAAAGCCAGAAAAACCTGTGATATTAAATATTGTTGTGTCATAGAAGACAAAGCTATTAACATGTATAACGCCCTGTACAATTTATCACCTCATCCACAATCTATCATCCAGTGTACAATGTATTGCCTCATCTATAACCCTTGTACAACTTATCACACCATGTACAATGTATTACCCAGTGCACAGCATATCGCCTCGTATACAATGTATCAGCTCATGTAAAATGTATCTCCTCATTTATCACCCTTGTACAATGAATCACTTCATGTAGAATGTATCTTCTCATATACAATGAATCACTTCATGTAGAATGTATCTCCTCATATACAATGAATCACTTCATGTAGAATGTATCTCCTCATATACAATGAATCACTTCATGTAGAATGTATCTCTTCATATACAATGAATCACTTCATGTAGAATGTATCACCCATTGTGCAATGTATCACCTCATATACAATGTATCACTTCATGCATCACTCTGTTTGCAGAATGTACAATGTATCACCCCCGCATACAATGTATCACCTCATATACAATGTATCGCCTCATGTAGCACCAGGTGTACAATGAATCACTTCATGTAGAATGTATCACCCATTGTGCAATGTATCACCTCATATACAATGTATCGCCTCTTGTAACACCAGGTGTGCAATGAATCACTTCATGTAGAATGTATCTCCTCATATACAACGAATCACTTCATGTAGAATGTATCACCTCATATACAATGTATCACTTCATGCATCACTCTGTTTGCAGAATGTACAATGTATCACCCCCGCATACAATGTATCACCTCATATACAATGTATCGCCTCATGTAGCACCAGGTGTACAATGAATCACTTCATGTAGAATGTATCTCCTCATATACAATGAATCACTTCATGTAGAATGTATCACCTCATATACAATGTATCACTTCATGCATCACTCTGTTTGCAGAATGTACAATGTATCACCCCCGCATACAATGTATCACCTCATGTAGCACCAGGTGTACAATGAATCACTTCATGTAGAATGTATCACCCATTGTGCAATGTATCACCTCATATACAATGTATCGCCTCTTGTAACACCAGGTGTGCAATGAATCACTTCATGTAGAATGTATCACCTCATATACAATGTATCACTTCATGCATCACCTTGTTTGCAGAATGTACAATGTATCACCCCCGCATACAATGCATCACCTCCTGTATCACAGTGTGTACAGTAAGTTCTGCCCTCCTCTCCATCCTACACAGAAACAGAACTCTAAAATATAACTTTTATTAATCCCCTACATGCAAACCAGGGCTATAAATTAGGGGGTCCCTATAGTGGGATATTTTTTATCCCCTTTTGATATAATTTGTCAAATGATTATATCTGAAGTCATTCCGTACTTTGGCATTCTATGAATCTTTTCAATTAATAAGTCAAACAGTATACAGTAGCAATTGGGCGTTATGGCCTATGTTGAATGATCCGGTTCATTACCTGAAGCTTTAGGACTGATGCAATCTGTATCTTAGTTTTTGGGGGTCCATAGTGGACCAAGATCGTTTGATATACTATGCTTGTTGTTTCGATCCCCTCTCTTATTGTCCCTGAGAGGGTTCACTAGTTCAACTAAGGTGACCCCACTATAGGGACTCCTAATTTGTTGTGTGTTAATGTATAGCCCTGGTATCTATATAGGAGATTAATACAAGTTGTATCTTTGGGCTCTGTTTCTGTGAAGGGCTTTCTCTACAAGGACTAGACCCCTCTGCCCCGGTGATGGCTCTTCTCTCCATCATCCGTGCACTACATGATGAAGTGGCCATAGTGTTATACAATGTTTCTAAGTAGCTGATAAAGGAGCGCTCCGATAACACTTCTGCCTTTTCTGGCACAAATGTGTTCAACGTCTCTCCTGGGAAAGTAGTTTTTAAGACCTCCAGCTGGCTACAAGTGCTCAGGAAATAGTCCCCAACCCCTGAGGGGAGACCCCAAGACGTTACTGCAGCTATGCAGCCTTCATTGCTGAATGGAGTCACAGCCCTCTAATAAAGTATATTGCAATGTGCCTTCTATTAGTAAGTACAAACACGTATTAACCCCTTAGTGACTAGCATGTGATTGGAATGGCCAAACTATTTTTTCTCATCATCACCTTCCAAAACATATAACATTTTTCGTTTTCCCGCTGACATCGCCTTATAAGGACTTATTTTTTTGCCAGAAGAGTTGTCTTTAGTTATATAGTTTTTTTTGTACTGCTTTTGCACAATAAAAATATTTTTTTAAAACTATTTTTTTTTTCTGTTAACCAAAACATCTTTATATTTCTGCTGACAGAGCTGTGTGAGGACTTGTTTTATGTGGGACAACTTGTAATTTTCATCGGCACCATTTTGGAGAATAGGTGACTTTTTGATTGCTTTTCATTCCATTTTTAGGAGTGAGAATGAACAAAAAAGCAGTGATTCTCTTTTGTTTTGTTTTACTGCAGTCACCATGTGGCATACATGACATTGGAACTGCATTCTGTGGGTGAGTATGATTACGATGACACTAAATTGATATAGTTTTCATAACTTTTACTACTTTTGCACAATAAAAACACAAAGGGTTTTTCCAGGACTCCCATATCGATGACCTATCCTGAGGATGGGTTGTGAATATTCAATCAATGGAGGCCCACTGCCCAGGACCCTAGTTGATCAACTGTTTGAAGAGGCCATGATGCTTGGGTAGGCGCCGTGACCTCTTCACTGCATACAAAAAAACACAACATTGGAAATCTCATGGCAGCAACTCTATTCTATTCACTTGTATGAGACTGAGGTGGTGAAAAAACATGAGATGAATGAACATCACTTACCTGAGAAGAGGCCACAGCATTCACCGAAGCACTGTGGTCTCTTCAAACAACTTATCATTGGGAGGTCTGAGTGGCAGACCCCCACCAATTTGATATTGATGACTTCTCCTGAGGAGAGGTTATCAATTTTAGATTCACTTAAAACCTCTGGAATGTAATAAGATAATTTGCATTTACATTATTGCTTTCTGAGACTCAGAACATTTGAACTCTTCCACTAATGGGCTCACTCTTTATGGTGTGAGCTGTGGTTATCATTGCTACAATTTTGGGGCCCATGCAACTTTTTGATCTTTATTATCTTGGGGTTTTTACTTCTTTTAAAAATAATTTTCCATTAAAAATGTTTTGTGAGAAAACAATCTTTTTAAATTAGTTTTTTTTAACAGTCTATTGATGTCTTTGCCACAAGAGGACGTGAAGATGTGGTCATTTAATCGCTTATCTAAAGGTAAATAAGCAGTGTGGTGTAGTAGGCCTGTCACTATGCTGACAAGTAGCATACAGTACTAGACACTGACTCTGGCAGGACCTCATTGGCTATCACACATGGCCAACCTGGAGGCCATTGATAGACCTCCAACAACCAGTGCAACCCATCATCAGTTCATCAAACTGGACAAGATTAAGGCTAAGATTAATATAAAGTGTGCAACTGGAAAATGTCCACTCTTCTCTGCAGTGTTAGGAGTCAGGCAGATGTCCGGGCAGTAAACTCCATGACTGCAACGGGACCACATAGACCTTCCTGGATCAAAAATGGAGATACTTTTACTTTTGTGATATCTTATTGGGATTATTTGACAGGTGGCAGCAGTGGGACAACAAAAACATGAAGATAGAGCGTCTCTAGAAATGTCACATAGACTGTAAATAAGAAAAATACTGTAGTTCAAAGGGTGATGGTCACCAATGTAACCCACAGGGGCCGCCACTGAGTTTCCATACTTCATATGTGTAGTATTATTTATGATCAACACTTCTATATGTTCACAGCTTGAGTCATAAATTTCTGGTAATGGAAAGAGATCAGCAGACAAACATTACTGAATTTTTCCTTCTGGGCTTCTCTGACCTTTCTTCCCCATTACAGGCCACTATATTTTCCTTCTTCCTGTTTGCCTACATTCTCACATTAGTCGGTAATGGCCTCATCATACTGAGTGTGTCTTTTGAACCGGTTCTCCAAACGCCTATGTATTTCTTCCTGAGGAATTTGTCTTTCCATGAACTTTGTCTCACCACAGTCACTGTTCCTAAAGTCTTGGAGGACTTGATGTCAAATGAGCGGTCCATCTCACTTTTGGCATGCAGCATTCAGATGTGTATATTTTTTGCCATTGGTGTTTCAGAATGTATTTTTCTTGGGGTTATGGCCTTTGACCGTTATATGGCCATCTGTCAGCCATTAAGGTATACCTCAGTGATGAACACTAAGATGTGTTATCAGTTAACTGTAGGGTCTTGGGTTATTGGATCTTTGGAGTCCATAGGACAAACAAGTTTTATCTTTAGTTTGCCATATTGCAGGTCCAATCATATCGCCCACTTCTTCTGTGATGTTCCTCCTGTCCTCAGCTTGGCTTGTAGCAACACGTTCATCAATAAGCTCACAGTCTTCATTGCCTGCATGTTTACAGCCGGGGTCCCATTTCTGCTCATCCTCAGCTCATATATCAACATCATGAGCTCCATCCTTCTTATTCACTCCTCAGAAGGACGGCACAAAGCTCTGTCCACATGCAGCTCACACTTGTTATCTGTTATCCTTTTCTATGGCACAGCTATGTTTACCTATCTACGCTTAGGTACCCATGGGTCCGATGAGAACGATAGGATGATATCTCTTCTCTATTGTATCATCATACCAGCCATTAATCCTCTCATCTATAGCCTGAGGAACAAAGATATGAAGGCCGCTGTAAAAAAACTCATTTTCAAGATTCCCAACAAAATGAATTGAGTGAGCTACTGAATCTACATTGCAGAATAGAGGTCTCCAAATTTTGGATCTTCAAAACTGCAAGTCCCATAATTCCTGCAAGCCACTAGTTGGAAACACTGTTCTGGACAAATGTCATGATGGTCTTACAGTAGTTAGAATTTAGTTTCATGGCTAATAATTCTACATAAACGTGTAACAGAGGACACGTTCCTCTGTTCCTCTCCTTCCTCCTTCTTCTTACTCCTCTCCTGGTTCCTTTTGTTCTTCTCATTCCTCTCCATATTTCTCTCCTTCTTCCTTTTTCTTCTGCCTCTAATTTTTCAGCTTCCTCATATTCTCCTTTTTCTTCTTCTGCTTCCTCTCCTTTATCTTCTTCTGTCTTTTCCTCTTTTTCTTCTGCCTACCCTTTTTCTTCTTCCTTTTTTTCTGCTTCGTCTCCTTTCTCTCATTCTTTTTCTTTTCTCTTCTTTTATTCATTTAAAAAGCTAAAAATAATTATAAAAACAAAAACAAATGAACTTAACAAAATGTCCCACTGAGGGCTGTAGAGAACAGTACAGACTAGCAGAGCATCTACCGGTTGAACATTATGTAACAATCTGAAGAATCATCAAGAGAGAAGAGTGAAAATGAAAAATAAACAACAAATAGAAAATAACAGAACAGCTTTTTTATCAAGTGTTTTTGAATCGCTTTTATAACAGATTTTTTACAAAAAAACACAAAAAATGGTTTTGCATTCAATGTCTTGGCCTTCTTCCACTGGTTGCTTGGACTGCCTTGTTGACATCCATGACACTGAATGATCCTCAGGGTGCATTCAGACGATCGTATATCGGCTGGGTTTTCACGCCCAGCCGATATACAGCGTCCCTCTCTGCAGCGGGAGGAAGTTGGAAGAGCCGGGAGCTGTGCTCTGAGTTCCCGCCCCTCTCTGCCTCCTTCCCAGCACTTAACCCCGCCCCTGTTCCGCCTCCTCTCATTGCAAATAGTGCAGAGGGGCGGAGAGGAGGCAGAGAGGGGGCGGGAGCTCAGAGCACTGCTCCCGCCTCTTCCAGCTTCCTCTCCCTGCAGACAAGGACGCCGTATATCGGCTGGGCGTGAAACCCCGACTGATATACTGAATGCACCCTTAGACTGATCCATGTCCATGTTAGGTAAAATTAGAATAAAAAGTAATGTGTCGGCCGCACATTTTCTTAAAGAAAACAGACAACAGACATTCTAGTTTCAATAAAGTAATGATCAGTATGATGATTAGTTACCAAGATTAACTTCTTAGTATATGCATTCTTAACATCTATTGCATCAAACAATGAATCAGTAATATTGCCAAAAGCATTTCCCAATGCTTCTATTAACTGAGCATTCCTCAGAGAATTTAACAACATGCTAAAGGGACCCCCAGAGCCCCACCTGTTATCCAAGCCCAGTTAGTGTGGGTAAAATGTACTTTTTTTCACTCACATCATGCTAAAATAACATATGCATATGATAATGTTAGAAGCCGAAATATGTCGCTTTAATAAGCGATTGTCGCTGGATATTGGAATACCTCCTGCACCCTATATTCCACTACATGCCCTTTCGGGATCAGGGGTGTTGTGGACCAGGCACCCCTGTGAAGTAAGTCCATAACTTTTTTACCTATTTTCCAAAAGAGCGCTGCTGCCGGCAGCTCCATTGAAAACAATGCTCTGCCGGCTTGAGCTGGATCATATTTTCCTCCAGCAGGTTTCGGGGTATTCTGTAGCTTCCAAATTGTATAGTGTGCACACATCATCGACCAGATCAGACACAAATGCCGGTCTAAGCTGGGAGTCTCTCTACTGTGTAGAGCCTCAGGCTTTATTGTAACACATGATACCTGCCCTTTTATGGGCGTGCAACAGATTACATCAGTAACATATAGGATTCTCATTTGTCGGATCATATAGAATCCCCCACCCCTCTCCAAAGTCCACTGTGTAAGCCAGTTCTTTGTTCTATCACATGCGGTCAAAACTGAAAGTATCTCTTTGTTTGAGAAGCTGGAGAGTGGGTGATGGGGGCTTTTTCAGTATTGGAATGTGACTTAACTCTTTAAGAGGCTGTTTGTGGAGGTTTGTGCAAAGTCAACATTATACCACACACACATCTTTCACCATGCCATTGTCCAGCAATTACTATAATGAAATTATGCAGTCATTAGCCTCTAAGAGTTAAAGTCACTACAGCTGCGTAATACATCTAGTTTAGTACAAATCAATAGACATTTTACGCTAATTATCATGTCTATCACAATCCCCCCTTAAAATGTCTATCCTCTACTCTTCCCGTCAAATTTTCACAGTTCTCTGCGTGTGAGCCTATAATCGGAGCGCGTTGAAGGTTCGATTTAGGGTCTTCAAGGGGGTGTAGGACTTGTCCACTCCTTCTGGGGATGCATCCAGCAAACTCATTGTGGGAGCGGCTTTTCCAGCATGAGTTTCACAGGTCTCTCTCTGACACAGGGGATAACACAGCTGACTAGAACGAAAAAGATAATCAGTTCACATACAACAGCGACGCCCGTCTGTGCCAGGATCCTTTACCACCCGCTCATCCATGGCGAGTACTGGTCCAAAAGGTTAGTTCTTTTTAGTTAGTGCGGTCAGCTTCTTAATGGCAACTGCTTCTTTACCCACGGGTCACATGTTGTCTGGGATGTAGGTACAAGTCTCCCCTATCATCTTACAGACACTCCCCTTTTTAGCTAAAATCATATCTAAGGCCATTCTATTTTGAAAAGTCGTAGTCGAGATAGGTCCTATTGGTCGACTAGTCCCTATAAGGCATCTCCAGTGTAATTTATAAACCGCTGCTAATTATAATAAACATAATTAATCCAGTCAACATTTTATTTACCATAATGATCAGAAAAATGGACTCAAATCTAACTTTAACTTGGTCTCTAATTTTTAAAACTCGTCAGGTACCCCCCTTGGCTGTCCTATGACGTCAATGTACATGTGTAGATCAAAACTACCACCAGGAGTCTCTCTTCTCGCTCTAGTATAATGTTACAATACTAGTAGTGTGCACAGGTACGCACAGCGTGGGACTCCCTGATCTTCACCCACACCAATGTCCCTCCTGGAGATAGCCCTGAAGGTGGACACGTCCAGGCCACCGACACTGACCCCTACACTACCTAGTGACAAGACTGGAAGGAACCGCCGTACCTATGCGGAAAACAAGGATAGACCAACATGACAGGATAACCACAGAACACAGACAGAGTTGAATCAATATAAATTAACTATTGGGGACAACCTCATTATCCTCGATGCTGTCTGACAGGATGTGGAGGAGCATAAGGGCTTTACTATGGCACACTCCCCTGCCCAATTACCTTCCAGGCGGGTTCTCCACCTCATGTCTCCACAAAGCCAGTAAACATCTCCTAAGGACTGGACCTGATTCTACCTCCATTCCCCTCCTATCGTACCATAGGAAGAGCAATACCCGTTAGTGAGTTCCCCAAAAATCTCCCTCCACCCAGCCCATTTGCCTGGCAGGTGTAGTTTCCAGGGTAGTCAGTAATACTCTCTCCGGTGCAAAACATTTAAGTAGTTATAGAGTATTCCTTTTTTCCACTTCTCACAAACAGTGTAATTAGTGGAAGTGCTCGTGAAGAGACTAAGAAACCAGTCTTCAGCATCTACAGGGAGATTTAGGGGGACCATCCCCGAGTGTGGTCGGGCACTACCGCACACGTAACAGTTAGATTTGTTGCTCCTGTTAGCATTGTACCTCATCAACTCCAACCAGAGATTCTGGTCAGAGTAGCCAGTCGCTACTGTCAAGGTGTCCTCAAAGGTAGGGTCGGCTATGATCATCATGTTCGTCAAGGTCTTTATTAGAGATGAGCGAGCACCAAAATGCTTGGGTGCTCGTTACTCGGGACGAAATTATCGCGATGCTCGAGGGTTCGTTTCGAGTAACGAACCCCATTGAAGTCAAAGGGAGACTCGAGCATTTTTGTATATCGCCGATGCTCGCTAAGGTTTCCATTTGTGAAAATCGGGGCAATTCAAGAAAGTGATGGGAATGACACAGCAATGGATAGGGCAGGCGAGGGGCTACATGTTGGGCTGCATCTCAAGTTCCCAGGTCCCACTATTAAGCCACAATAGCGGCAAGAGTGGGCCCCCCCCTCCCAACAACTTTTACTTCTGAAAAGCCCTCATTAGCAATGCATACCTTAGCTAAGCACCACACTACCTCCAACAAAGCACAATCACTGCCTGCATGACACTCCGCTGCCACTTCTCCTGGGTTACATGCTGCCGAACCCCCCCCCCGCACGACCCAGTGTCCACAGCGCACACCAAATTGTCCGTGCGCAGCCTTCAGCTGCCCTCATGCCACGCCACACTCATGTCTATTTATAAGTGCGTCTGCCATGAGGAGGAACCGCAGGCACACACTGCAGAGGGTTGGCATGGCTAGGCAGCGACCCTCTTTAAAAGGGGTGGGGCGATAGCCCACAAAGCTGTACAGAAGCAATGAAAAATAGAATCCTGTGCCACCGCCATCAGGAGCTGCACACGTGGGCATAGCAATGGGGAACCTATGTGCCACACACTATTCATTCTGTCAAGGTGTCTCTGCATGCCCCAGTCAGACCGGGCTTTTTAATTCATAGACACAGGCAGGTACAACTCCCTATTGTGAAGTCCCTGTCGACCGACAGCATGGGTGGCTTCCTGGAACCCACCGGCGGTACATAAAAATATCCCATTGCAGTGCCCAACACAGCTGAGGTAGTAATGTCGTGCTTAATGCAGGTGGGCTTCGGCCCACACTGCATGCCCCAGTCAGACTGGGGTTCTTTACAAGTGGACAGATGTAGGTTAAACTCCGTGTGCACCTACAGCATGGGTGGCTCCCTGGAACCCACCGGCGGTACATAAAAATATCCCATTGCAGTGCCCAACACAGCTGAGGTAGTAATGTCGTGCTTAATGCAGGTGGGCTTCGGCCCACACTGCATGCCCCAGTCAGACTGGGGTTCTTTACAAGTGGACAGATGTAGGTTAAACTCCGTGTGCACCTACAGCATGGGTGGCTCCCTGGAACCCACCGGCGGTACATAAAAATATCCCATTGCAGTGCCCAACACAGCTGAGGTAGTAATGTCGTGCTTAATGCAGGTGGGCTTCGGCCCACACTGCATGCCCCAGTCAGACTGGGGTTCTTTACAAGTGGACACAGATGCATTTATAATTCCCTGTGGACCCACAGCATGGGTGGGTGCCAGGAAGCCACCGGCGGTACATAGAAATATCCCATTGCATTGCCCAACACAGCTGAGGTAGTAATGTCGTGCTTAATGCAGGAAGGTGCTTTAGTGGAGGAAGCATACACCGCCGCAGATACCACCACCGAGCTGTGGCCCGCAATTCTGGGGGTGGGTAGGACGTGAGCGGTCCCAGGCTCTGACTCGGTCCCAGCCTCCACTAAATTCATCCAATGTGCCGTCAGGGAGATATAGTGGCCCTGCCCGCCTGTGCTTGTCCACGTGTCCGTTGTTAAGTGGACCTTGCCAGTAACCGCGTTGGTGAGGGCGCGTACAATGTTGCGGGAGACGTGGTCGTGCAGGGCTGGGACGGCACATCGGGAAAAGTAGTGGCAACTGGGAACTGAGTAGTGCGGGGTCGCCGCCGCCATCATGCTTTTGAAAGCCTCCGTTTCCACAAGCCTATACGGCAGCATCTCAAGGCTGATCAATTTGGCAATGTGCACGTTTAACACTTGAGCGTGCGGGTGCGTGGCGGCGTACTTGCGCTTGCGCTCAAACAGCGGTGCTAGCGACGTCTGGATGCTGCGCTGAGAGACATTGGTGGATGGGGCCGAGGACAGCGGAGGTGAGGGTGTGGGTGCAGGCCAGGAGACGGTAGTGCCTGTGTCCTCAGAGGGGGGTTGGATCTCAGTGGCAGGTTGGGTCACAGGGGCAGTGGTGCAAACCGGAGGCGGTGAACGGGCATCGTCCCACCTTGTGGGGTGCTTGGCCATCATATGCCTGCGCATGCTGTTGGTGGTGCCTCCCCAGCTGATCTTGGCGCGACAAAGGTTGCACACCACTGTTCGTCGGTCGTCAGGCGTCTCTGTGAAAAACTGCCACACCGTAGAGCACCTTGACCTGTGCAGGGTGGCATGGCGCGAGGGGGCGCTTTGGGAAACAGTTGGTGGATTATTCGGTCTGGCCCTGCCTCTACCCCTGGCCACCGCACTGGCTCGGCCTATGCCCACACCCTCACTTGGCCCTCCGCGTCCTCGGCCGCGTCCACATCCTCTAGGCCTACCCCTACCCCTCAGCATGCTGTATTACCAGTGTGGGAGATATCCTATATGTTCACCATTTTGTATGTATTTTCTGTTATCAACTGTGAATATACTGTATTTTGCCTATAATGGTCTGAACTTCTGGGGAAGGGAACATCACCTCCCCCCCCCCCCCACCTCCACAAGAATTGGAGGAGCTCAAGAACTGGTAAAACCAGTTCTAACTGGCCAAACCTTTTTAGGAGTGCTTTGTCTTGGACAGCAGAGAGGAGAAACAGGATGTTCTTCTCATGAGACCAAATTCAAGAATGAACTGAGCGTGCTCACTGAAGTTCCTCCCAGATGGATGACATCACAAGCTACCTCACAAATACTTTCCTCTGAGAAATGGCCTATAAGCTCACTGTAACTGCTAAATTGCCTGACTTCCTGTGTTGAAACTTTATTTAAGGTTTTACGCGCGCATAATAAAGGGAGACTCTTTTGGGAACACATGATGTAGGCTTGTGATCTTTGAAAGGCTCTCCAGGCCTGTACACATATTATTTAATTTGGAACACACGGTATATCTATAATAGCGAATTTTGCGCTAACACCAGTGATTTGATTTCCCAGGCAGGAAATAAATTGGCGCAAGCCTGCAGGCCAAATATAATTTTTTCGCTTTTTTGCAAAGGGAAGGCCCCACTGCGTATATTCAATGAACAATACGTTTAATAACTGTGGTGTGGCCCTGAAAAAGTGTCACACAACTTTAGTGTAGCAGAGTTATTAACTCTAGCAGAGCAGGTATTTGCCAGTCAGGAAAGACAATGGCGCAAGCCTGCAGTAAACCGTAGCTGGTTGCGTCTGATTTTTGTACGTTGTCCACGCAGCACACACGTACACGGAGACCTTAGGACTGACACAGGCAGGCCAAATATAATTTCTTTTCCTTTTTTGCAAAGGGAAGGACCCCACTGCGTATATTCAATGAACAAAAAGTTTAATATCTGTGGTGTGGCCCTCAAAAAGTGTCACACAACTATAGTGTAGCAGAGTTATTAACTCTAGCAGAGCAGGTATTTGCCAGTCAGGAAAGACAATGGCGCTAGGCTGCAGTAAAGCGTAGCTGGTTGCGTCTGATTTTTGTACGTTGTACACGCAGCACACACGTACACGGAGACCTTAGGACTGACACAGGCAGGCCAAATATAATTTCTTTTCCTTTTTTGCAAAGGGAAGGACCCACTGCGTATATTCAATGAACAATAACTTTTAGAACTGTAGTGTGGCCCTGAAAAAGTGACACACAACTTTAGTGTAGCAGAGTTATTAACTCTAGCAGAGCAGGTATTTGCCAGTCAGGAAAGACAATGGCGCAAGCCTGCAGTAAACCGTAGCTGGTTGCGTCTGATTTTTGTACGTTGTCCACGCAGCACACACGTACACGGAGACCTTAGGACTGACACAGGCAGGCCAAATATAATTTCTTTTCCTTTTTTGCAAAGGGAAGGACCCACTGCGTATATTCAATGAACAATAACTGTGTTGTGGCCCTGCCTACACAATTCTGTCCCTGTAGTATCAATGGAGGGTGCAATGCTCTGCACAGACGATTTTTAGAAAAAAAAAATGCAACACTGCTAACAGCAGCCAGCACAGTACTGCACACGCTTAAATTTGGCCCTAGAAAGGACCGTTGAGGTTCTTGAAGGCTACACTCACTCCTAACACTCTCCCTGCCTATGCACCACTTCTGTCCCTAATGCCGGGTGCAATGCTCTGCACTGCCGATTTTGAGAAAAAAAACAAACCACTGCTAGCAGCAGCCTGCACACAGGTAGATGTGGCCCTAAGAAGGACCTTTAGGGTTCTTGAAGCCTACACTGACTCCTAACGCTCTCCCTACAGCAGCACCAGCACGATAGTACTTTCCCTCAGCTAACTCACAAGGCATGTGTGGCGAGCCGCCGGAGGGGCCGACTTTTATACTCGGGTGACATCTGATCGCCCCAGCCACTCACAGCAGGGGGGTGGTATAGGGCTTGAACGTCACAGGGGGAAGTTGTAATGCCTTCCCTGTCTTTCAATTGGCCAGAAAAGCGCGCTAACGTCTCAGAGAGGAAACTGAAAGTAACCGAAACACCGCGTGGTACTCGTTACGAGTAACGAGCATCCCGAACACCCTAATATTCGCACGAATATCAAGCTCGGACGAGTACGTTCGCTCATCTCTAGAAACAATGCTATCAGCACTACCCATGGAGAACATCTAATAAAAGTGAAGAACGATTTTTAAGTTGGACTGAATTTAACGATCAGCCAGCAGTGCCCGAAAAGCAGACGATGGGTGCACATTTACATGCACCGAATAGCGCTAAAACGATTGCCAATTAGCGATTTTTTTGTGATCATCGGCTGGTGTAAATGGGCCTTTAGTGATTGCATTGGTGATTGTGTCAGTGTACTTGTGTCAGTGATTGCACTATTGATACTGTCAGTGATTGCACTGGTAATTGTGTCAGTGATTGCACTAGTGATATTGTCTGTGGTTGCACTGGTGATTGTGTTGGTGATTGCACTAGTGATACTGTCTGTGATTGCACTGGTGATACCGTTAGTGATTGCACTGGTGATTGTGTCAGTGATTGCACTAGTGATACTGTCAGTGGTTGCACTGGTGATTGTGTCAGTGATTGCACTAGTGATATTGTCTGTGGTTGCACTGGTGATTGTGTCAGTGATTGCACTGGTGATACTGTCTGTGATTGCACTGGTGATTGTGTCAGTGATTGCACTAGTGATACTGTCAGTGGTTGCACTGGTGATTGTGTCAGTGATTGCACTAGTGATATTGTCTGTGGTTGCACTGGTGATTGTGTCAGTGATTGCACTGGTGATACTGTCTGTGATTGCACTGGTGATACTGTCTGTGATTGCAATGGTGATTGTGTCAGTATACTTGTGTCAGTGGTGGCACTTGTGATACTACATAGTAACATAGTTCTAAGGCTGAATGAAGACAATGTCCATCTAGTCCAGCCTGTTTATCCTCCTGTGTTGTTGATCCAGAGAAAGGCAAAAAACCCAAGAGCAGAAGCCAATTAGCCTTTTTGTGGAAAAAATTCCTTCCCGACTCCCTAATGGCAATCAGACTGTTCCCTGGATCAACCCCTAATAGTTCCTACCTGCCTGTATACCCGGATTAACAATTAACCTAAGATTTATAACCTATAATGTCCTTCCTCTCCAGAAAGACATCAAGTCCCCTTTTAAATTCCTCTATGGATTTTGCCATCACCACTTCCTCAGGCAGAGAGTTCCACAGTCTAACTGCTCTTACAGTAAAGAACCCCTTTCTATGTTGGTGATGAAACCTGCTTTCCTCTAGACGTAGCGGATGTCCTCTTGTTACCGTCGCAGTCCTGGGTATAAACAGATCATGGGAGAGATCCTTGTATTGTTCCCTCATGTATTTATACATAGTTATTTGATCGCCCCTTAGCCGTCTTTTTTCTAGAGTAAATAATCCCAATTTTGATGCCTCTCTGGGTATTCCAGTCCCTTCATTCCATGTATTAGTTTAGTCGCTCTTCTTTGAACCCCCTCCAGCACTGTAACATCTTTCCTGAGCACCGGTGACCAGAATTGTACGCAGTATTCCATGTGGGACATGACAAGTGCCTTATATAGTGGAAGGATAATGTTCTCGTCCTTCGCCCCTATACCTCTTTTAATGCATCCCAAAACTTTATAAGCTTTTGCAGCTGCTGACTGACATTGGTTACTCCAGTTTAGTCTACAGTCCACTAGTACCCCCAGGTTCTTTTCCATATCCCTTTTCCCTAGCAGTATCCCATTAAGTGTATATTGGTAACATCCGTTTCTCCTGCCCATGTGCATAACCTTACATTTATCAACATTGAACTTCATTTGCCATTTTTCTGCCCAAGCCCCCATCTTATCCAGGTCCCTTTGTAGCCGCACATTGTCCTCCGTTGCATTCATTATATTGTATAATTTTGTGTCATCTGCAAATATTGATATTTTGCTGTGCAGCCCCTCTATTAGGTCGTTGATAAATATAATGAACAGAATGGGGCCCAATACTGAACCCTGTGGCACCCCCATACTGTCTGTGATTGCACTAGTGATACTGTCTGTGATTGCACTGGTGATTGTGTCAGTATACTTTTGTCAGTGATGGCACTGGTGATACTGTCAGTGATTTCTCTGGTGTTCGTGTCAGCGTTATTGTGTGCTATGGTTTCAGTGATGTCAGAAGGTGTATATCGCTCACCCGTCACACATCTCTTCCTCTGTTTTTTCTGCAGCCGGGTTTTATTCAATGAATGATTGTGTGGGTTGTGTAATTATCTTGTACCTGTGCCAGGTGTTGCGCGTCCTCCAGGAGCTCGTCAATCATCACATGCAGAACACGGAATATTTCCTTCAAGAGTGAAGTTACTGGAACCTCAGCCGCTTGTGTATCACTATCCCCCATACTAGGGTATGTTGCCCCTCCTCCATATCATGACTATATCACCCCCTCCATATGACATATATGGTATATATACAGATCAGTCATAAGATGCGTGAGAAACAGCATCTGAGCAACAAGAGCTGAGCTGTGCTGTGTAGATGCCAGAGTCATGGCGGATGGTCTTCTCCCACAGGAGAGCAACTGCAGCACAAATAGTGACTGCTCACTAATGTAATGTCACGGGGAGATGTCCCCACTTACATGTAATCTCACTGTTAGGGTGCATTCACACGAACGTATATCGGCTCGGTTTTCACGCCGAGCCGATATACGTCATTCTCATCTGCAGGGGGGGAGGATGGAAGAGCCAGGAGCAGGAACTGAGCTCCCGCCCCCTCTCTGCCTCCTCTCCACCCCTCTGCACTACTTGCAATGGGGAGAGGCAGGGCGGGGCTAATTCGTATAACTTAGCCCCGCCCCATCCCGCCTCCTTTCATTGCAAATAGTGCGGAGGGGCGGAGAGGAGGCAGAGAGGGGGCGGGAGCTCAATTCCTGCTCCTGGCTCTTCCATCCTCCCCCCCCCCCCCCCCGCAGATGAGAACGATGTATATTGGCTCGGCGTGAAAACCGAGCCGATATACGTTCGTGTGAATGCAGCCTTAGTGGATTTTCAGCGTTCACGTATGTAATGCTACTCGGCACTAGTCAGGAAGGGGGTGGTCTCCTCAGTAAAAGCACCTAGTAAGGAGACGTGATGCTATTCGCGCTCCTCTTATTGTGCAAATAGGAAGATGGAAGAATGCTTGTTACATGGAATCTGTCATCAGAAAATCACCTATAGATCATATATTAGTTTCAAAAGACTTTTATTAAAATATCACAAATTGAAAAATATATAATTTATGCAGCGATAATCCCCTCGCAGGGGACTTAACAGGTAAACCTGCATTCAATATGGCGATCACAATCATACTTAGGATTCAGATATACTTTTCCTCCTGTATTCTTCTTCTTCTTTCGCCAAGAGATTGAAATATGTGCAATGCTTGATTCACTAACTAACTAACAACAATACAATTTAACTGAACTAACTCAAGGTCGTCGGTTCTGTCAGATTTCTTTTTATATATTACTAGCTGATTACCCGGCGTTGGTCGTGTATTATATTTTTAGACACAAAAATAATTTAAATATTAGAGATGAGCGAACACCAAAATGTTCGGGTGTTCGTTATTCGAAACGAACTTCCCGCGATGTTCGAGGGTTCGTTTCGAACAACGAACCCCATTGAAGTCAATGGGCGACCAGAACATTTTTGTATTTCGCCGATGCTCGCTAAGGTTTTCATGTGTGAAAATCTGGGCAATTCAAGAAAGTGATGGGAACGACACAGCAACGGATAGGGCAGGCGAGGGGCTACATGTTGGGCTGCATCTCAAGTTCACAGGTCCCACTATTAAGCCACAATACCGGCAAGAGTGCCCCCCCCCCCCCCCTCCCAACAACTTTTACTTCTGAAAAGCCCTCATTAGCATGGCATACCTTAGCTAAGCACCACACTACCTCCAACAAAGCATAATCACTGCCTGCATGACACTCCACTGACACTTCTCCTGGGTTACATGCTGCCCCCCCCCCCCCAACAACTTTTACTTCTGAAAAGCCATCATTAGCATGGCATACCTTTGCTAAGCACCACACTAGCTACAACAAAGCACAATCACTGCCTGGATGACACTCCGCTGCCACTTCTCCTGGGTTACATGCTGACCAACCGCCCCCCCCCCCCCCACAGCGCACACCAAAGTGTCCCTGCGCAGCCTTCAGCTGCCCTCATGCCCCACCACACTCATGTCTATTTAGAAGTGCGTCTGCCATGAGGAGGAACCGCAGGCACACACTGCAGAGGGTTGGCACGGCTAGGCAGCGACCCTCTTTAAAAGGGGCGGGGCGATAGCCCACAATGCTGTACAGAAGCAATGAGAAATATAATCCAGTGCCACCGCCATCAGGAGCTGCACACGTGGGCATAGCAATGGGGAACCTATGTGCCACACACTATTCATTCTGTCAAGGTGTCTGCATGCCCCAGTCAGACTGGTAATATGTACCTTAACAGTAACCGCGTTGGTGGTAATGTGGTGGTGACTGCGGACCTAGTAGCACGGTTGTATTTTGTTGGTTTTCGGAATGCGGCCAGGATTAAGTGGGCCGTGGCGGGGGGATGGTGTGGGGGCTCTCTTGTTGTGTCGGTAAAGGTGAAATTCTTGGACTGCCACCAGACGAACCAATGCAAAGGCATTTGCCAAGAATGTTTTCCCTGTTGGAGGAGGAGGGGGATGTTTTTGAGGCACTACGTGTCCTCTCCACGTGTCCGTGGTTATATGCACCTTAACAGTAACCGCGTTGGTGGGAAATGGCCTCGCCGCCATCATGTCTTTGGGAAGCTTCTGTTTCCACACCCCCGAGACATACCATTAGCAGCGGTATAGGCAGAGCCCAGAATTCGTAACATTTCAGCCGTAGCATTAGGACAGGCCCCACTAACATATCAGTAGCAGCATTATAGGAGGAGCGCAGTCTTCGTTCCATGTCAGCAATAGTAGCACTCAAGACAGGCCCCAGTAACAATTCCGAAGCAGCAGTATAGCGGGAGCGCAGTCTTCGTTCCATGTCAGCAATAGTAGCACTCAAGACAGGCCCCAGTAACAATTCCGAAGCAGCAGTATAGCGGGAGCGCAGTCTTCGTTCCATGTCAGCAATAGTAGCACTCAAGACAGGCCCCAGTAACAATTCCGAAGCAGCAGTATAGCGGGAGCGCAGTCTTCGTTCCATGTCAGCAATAGTAGCACTCAAGACAGGCCCCAGTAACAATTCCGAAGCAGCAGTATAGCGGGAGCGCAGTCTTCGTTCCATGTCAGCAATAGTAGCACTCAAGACAGGCCCCAGTAACAATTCCGAAGCAGCAGTATAGCGGGAGAGCAGTCTTCGTTCCATGTCAGCAATAGTAGCACTCAAGACAGGCCCCAGTAACAATTCTGAAGCAGCAGTATAGCGGGAGCGCAGTCTTAGTTCCATTTCAGTAGCCTTAGTATAGCCAAGGCCCAAGTTACATTTATGTAGCTAAAGTGTAGGCCAACCCCACACACCTTTCTGTACCATGAGTGCAGGCGAAGAACATACAAATTGCTATGATTACACTGTAGGTGAGGGCCCCAAAAAATTGGTGTACCAACAGTACTAATGTACCTCAGTAAAAATTGGCCATGCCCAACCAAGATGGCAGGTGAATCGCTTTGGTTAATGTGGCTTAAGTGGTAACTAGGCCTGGAGGCAGCCCAGTGTAACGAAAAATTGGTTCAAGTTAAAGTTCCAACGCTTTTAAGCGCATTGAAACTTATAAAAATTGTTCAGAAAAATTATTTGAGTGAGCCTTGTGGCCCTAAGAAAAATTGCCCGTTCAGCGTGATTACTTGAGGTTTCAGGAGGAGGAGCAGGAGGAGGAGGAGGAGGAATATTAGACACAGATTGATGAAGCAGAAATGTCCCCGTTTTGCATGGTGAGGGAGAACGTAGCTTCCATCCGCGGGTGCAGCCTACGTATTGCTTACGTATCGCTGCTGTCCGCTGGTGGAGAACAGAAGTCTGGGGAAATCCAGGCTTTGTTCATCTTGATGAGTGTTAGCCTGTCGGCACTGTCGGTTGACAAGCGGCTACGCTTATCTGTGATGATTCCCCCAGCCGCACTAAACACCCTCTCCGACAAGACGCTAGCCGCAGCACAAGCAAGGACCTCCAGGGCATACAGCGCTAGTTCAGGCCACGTGTCCAGCTTCGACACCCAGTAGTTGTAGGGGGCAGAGGCGTCACCAAGGATGGTCGTGCGATCGGCTACGTACTCCCTCACCATCCTTTTGCAGTGCTCCCGCCGACTCAGCCTTGACTGGGGAGCGGTGACACAGTCTTGGTGGGGAGCCATAAAGCTGGCCAGGCCCTTAAAGACTGTTGCACTGCCTGGGATGTACATGCTGCTCGATCTCCGCACCTCCCCTGCTACCTTGCCCTCGGTACTGCGCCTTCTGCCACTAGCGCTGTCGGCTGGGAATTTTACCATCAGCTTGTCCGCAAGGGTCCTGTGGTATAGCAACACTCTCGAACCCCTTTCCTCTTCGGGAATGAGAGTGGGCAGGTTCTCCTTATAGCGTGGGTCGAGCAGTGTGTACACCCAGTAATCCGTTGTGGCCAGAATGCGTGTAACGTGAGGGTCACGAGAAAGGCATCCTAACATGAAGTCAGCCATGTGTGCCAGGGTACCAGTACACAACACATGGCTGTCTTCACTAGGAAGATCACTTTCAGGATCCTCCTCCTCCTCCTCCTCCTCAGGCCATACACGCTGAAAGGATGACAGGCAATCAGCCGGTTTACCGTCAGCAGCGGGCCAAGCTGTCTCTTCCCCCTCCTCCTCATCCTCCTCATGCTCCTCCTCCTCCTCCTGTACGCGCTGAGAAATAGACAGGAGGGTGCCCTGACTATCGAGCGGCATACTGTCTTCCACCGCCCCCGTTTCCGAGCGCAAAGCAGCTGCCTTTATGGTTTGCAGGGAATTTCTCAAGATGCATAGCAGAGGAATGGTGACGCTAATGATTGTAGCATCGCCGCTCACCACCTGGGTAGACTCCTCAAAATTACCAAGGACATGGCAGATGTCTGCCAACCAGGCCCACTCTTCTGAAAGGAATTGAGGAGGCTGACTCCCACTGCGCCGCCCATGTTGGAGTTGGTATTCGACTATAGCTCTACGCTGTTCATAGAGCCTGGCCAACATGTGGAGCGTAGAGTTCCACCGTGTGGGCACGTCGCACAGCAGTCGGTGCACTGGCAGCTTAAAGTGATGTTGCAGGGTGCGCAGGGTGTCAGTGTCCGTGTGGGACTTGTGGAAATGTGCGCAGAGCCGGCGCGCCTTTACGAGCAGGTCTGACAAGCGTGGGTAGCTTTTCAGAAAGCGCTGAACCACCAAATTAAAGACGTGGGCCAGGCATGGCACGTGCGTGAGGCTGCCGAGCTGCAGAGCCGCCACCAGGTTACGGCCGTTGTCACACACGACCATGCCCGGTTGGAGGCTCAGCGGCGCAAGCCAGCGGTCGGTCTGCTGTGTCAGACCCTGCAGCAGTTCGTGGGCCGTGTGCCTCTTATCGCCTAAGCTGAGTAGTTTCAGCACGGCCTGCTGACGCTTGCCCACCGCTGTGCTGCCACACCGCGCGACACCGACTGCTGGCGACATGCTGCTGCTAACACATCTTGATTGCGAGACAGAGGAGGAGGAGGAGGAGGAGGGTGGTTTAGTGGAGGAAGCATACACCTCCGCAGATACCACCACCGAGCTGGGGCCCGCAATTCTGGGGGTGGGTAGGACGTGAGCGGTCCCAGGCTCTGACTCTGTCCCAGCCTCCACTAAATTCACCCAATGTGCCGTCAGGGAGATGTAGTGGCCCTGCCCGCCTGTGCTTGTCCACGTGTCCGTTGTTAAGTGGACCGTGGCAGTAACCGCGTTGGTGAGGGCGCGTACAATGTTGCGGGAGACGTGGTCGTGCAGGGCTGGGACGGCACATCGGGAAAAGTAGTGGCGACTGGGAACTGAGTAGCGCGGGGCCGCCGCCTCCATGATACTTTTGAAGGACTCCGTTTCCACAACCCTATACGGCAGCATCTCAAGGCTGATGAATTTTGCTATGCGGACGGTTAACGTTTGAGCGTGCGGGTGCGTGGCGGCGTACTTGCGCTTGCGCTCCAACAGTTGCGCAAGCGACGGCTGGACGGTGCGCTGAACTACACTGCTGGATGGGGCCGAGGACAGCGGAGATGAGGGTGTGGGTGCAGGCCATGAGGCGGTAGTGCCGTGTCCTGAGAGGGGGGTTGGATCTCAGTGGCAGGTTGGGGCACAGGGGGAGAGGCAGGGGTGCAAACCGGAGGCGCTGAACGGCCTTCGTCCCACCTTGTGGGGTGCTTGGCCATCATATGTCTGCGCATGGTGGTGGTGGTGAGGCTGTTGGTGTTGGCTCCCCGGCTGAGCTTTGCACGACAAAGGTTGCACACCACTGTTCGTCGGTCGTCAGGCGTCTCTGTGAAAAACTGCCAGACCTTAGAGCACCTCGGCCTCTGCAGGGTGGCATGGCGCGAGGGGGCGCTTTGGGAAACAGTTGGTGGATTATTCGGTCTGGCCCTGCCTCTACCCCTGGCCACCGCACTGCCTCTTGCAACCTGCCCTGCTGATGCCCTTGACTCCCCCTCTGAAGACCTGTCCTCCTGAGTAAGCGTTGCACACCAGGTGGGGTCCGTCACCTCATCGTCCTGCTGCTCTTCCTCCGAATCCTCTGTGCGCTGCTCCCTCGGACTTACTGCCCTTACTACTACCTCACTGCAAGACAACTGTGTCTGATCGTCATCGTCCTCCTCACCCACAGAAAGTTGTTGAGACAGTTGGCGGAAGTCCCCAGCCTCTTCCCCCGGACCCCGGGAACTTTCGAATGGTTGGGCATCAGTGACGATAAACTCCTCTGGTGGGAGAGGAACCGCTGCTGCCCAATCTAAGCAGGGGCCCGAGAACAGTTCCTGGGAGTGTTCCCGCTCCTGAGCAGGTGTCATTGTAGTGGAGTGAGGAGGCTGGGAGGAAGGAGGAGCAGCAGCCAGAGGATTCGGATTTGCAGCAGTGGACGGCGCAGAACTGCGTGTTGACGATAGGTTGCTCGAAGCACTTTCTGCCATCCAGGACAGGACCTGCTCACACTGCTCATTTTCTAATAACCGTCTCCCGCGTGGACCCATTAATTGGGCGATGAATGTGGGGACGCCAGAAACGTGCCTCTTTCCTAATCGCGCAGCAGTCGGCTGCGACACACCAGGATCAGGAGCTCGGCCTGTGCCCACACCCTGACTTGGCCCTCCGCGTCCTCGGCCGCGTCCACGTCCTCTAGGCCTACCCCTACCCCTCAGCATGCTGTATTACCAGTGATTTGATTTCACAGGCAGGAAATAAATTGGCGCAAGACTGCAGGCCAAATATAATTTTTTCCCTTTTTTTGAAAACGAAAGGCCCCACTGCCTCTAGTGAATGAATAATCTAAGTTTAATAACTGTGCTGTGGCCCAATTAAGGAAAGCAAATGGCGAAGCCAGCAGTAAACCGTAGCTGGGTGCGTCTGATTTTTAAACGTTGCACACGCAGCCGACACGTGTCCACCGCCCTTAGGACGGACAGAGGCAGGACAAATAGAATTATTTTCAGTTTTTTTCCACCAAAAGGCAGCACTGCGTATATTCAATGAACATGAGAAGTTTAATAACTGTGCTGTGGCCCTGCTAATGTGGCACAGAACTTGAGGGTAGCAGAGTTATTAACTCTGGCAGAGCAGGTATTTTTTTTCCAAATTAAGGAAAGCAAATGGCGAAGCCAGGAGTAAAACGTAGCTGGGTGCGTCTGATTTTTAAACGTTGCACACGCAGCCGACACGTGTCCACAGCCCTTAGGACGGACAGAGGCAGGACAAATAGAATTATTTTCACTTGCTTTACAAGCAAAAGGCCGCACTGCGTATATTCAATGAATAATAACTGTGTTGTGGCCCTGCCTACACAATTCTTTCCCTGTAGTATCAATGGAGGGTGCAATGCTCTGCAGAGGCGATTTTGAGAAGAAAAAAAATATGCAGCACAGCTAACAGCAGCCAGCACAGTACTGCACACGGTTAAATATGGCCCTAGAAAGGACCGTTGAGGTTCTTGAAGGCTACACTCACTCCTAACACTCTCCCTGCCTATGCAACACTTCTGTCCCTAATGCCGGGTGCAACGCTCTGCAGAGCCGATTTTGAGAAAAAAAAAATTGCCACTGCTAACAGCAGCCAACACACAGCTATCAGTGGCCCTAATAAGGACCTTTGGGGGTCTTGAAGCCTACACTAACTACCAATTCTTTCCCTACAGCAGCTCCGGTACAAACAGCACTGTCCCTCATCTAACTCACCAGGTATCTGAGGCGAGCCGTGGGAGGGGCCGACTTTTATATTCGGAGGACACCTGATCTTCCCAGCCACTCACTGCAGGGGGGTGGTATAGGGCTCGAACGACGCAGGGGGAAGTTGTAATGCCTTCCCTGTCTTTCAATTGGCCAGAAAAGCGCGCTAACGTCTCAGGGAGGGAAGTGAAAGTAACCCGAACACCGCATGGTGTTCGTTACGAATAACGAACATTCCGAACACCCTAATATCCGCACGAATATCAAGTTCGGACGAACACGTTCGCTCATCTCTATTAAATATGTTTGTGTGATTCTATTGTTCTGGATCCAATTTACTCCAGCAGGATTTGAGGTATTCTGCAGCCTCCTAATTGTATAGCATGGTGTGTACACACGTTAAGAAATCACTCTGACACACGTATCAGTAAGAAAACATAACCAGCTCTGGCCCAGGTACAATCCCAGAGCTTTTTTTTATCTGCCCTTTATGGGCGTATAACATATGACACACATGGTATATACTCATTATTATAGCTTACGCTATATAGAATCTCCTCCCCTTCCCCCCTCCCAGGTTCTGTAATGCCGTGTGCAATCTGGTCTTTGTCCTCTTGCTATGTGGTTTGTGTACAAACTTTTCCCTTTGTTCCAGGAGTTGAGAAGGGGGAAGGTAGGAGGGACGCCTAACGTGTAATTTCCGGTTAGTATATGAGGAGGAGGTCGTCTGTGCAATATCTTACTGCATGAGGAGGAGGTCGTCTGTGTAATATCTTACTGCATGAGGAGTAGGTCGTCTGTGTAATATCTTACTGTGTGAGGAGGAGGTCGTCTGTGTAATATCTTACTGCATGAGGAGGAGGTCATCTGTGTAATATCTTACTGCATGAGGAGGAGGTCGTCTGTGTAATATCTTGCTGCATGAGCAGGAGGTCGTCTGTGTAATATCTTACTGCATGAGGAGGAGGTCGTCTGTGTAATATCTTACTGCATGAGGAGGAGGTTGTCTGTGTAATATATTAGTATATGAGGAGTAGGTCGTCTGTGTAATATATTAGTATATGAGGAGGAGGTTATCTGTGTAATATATTAGTATATGAGGAGGAGGTCATCTGTGTCATATTTTACTGCATTAGGAGGAGGTTGTCTGGGTAATATATTAGTATATGAGGAGGAGGAGGTCGTCTGTGTATTATATTAGTATATCTTATGGCAACCAATCATAGCTTAGCTTTCACTTGTTATACTGCTGAGGTAAAATGAAAGCTCTGCTGTGATTGGTTGCTATGGGCAACACAGATTTCCTTTTGGCCAGCTTTCCTAAGACTGGGTGCTGGGCTCATTTCTATGTGGTACATTGTGGCTTAGTGCTGGTGGAAAGCTGTCTGGTAGTTGGATCAGAGGAGGAGGTTGTCTATGTAAGATATAATTATCTGAGGAGCAGGAGGTCTGTGTAATATATTAGTATTTGAGGAGGAGGAGGAGGAGGTCGTCTGTGTAATAGATTAGTGTATGATGAGGAGGAGGTCGTTTGTGTGAGATAAGACTGTGAAATAAAAACCATCTGCTCAAGTACAATTCCAGCATCCCCACCACTCCCACCGCGGGGGGAGAGGGGCTATCTTATCCCCCCAAATGTATCCCCATGGAATGAATTATATATGTACCAAATTAGGTGGAAATTGCTCCAGGCGTTCATGATATATATATATATAATAAATAGCCAACTCTATTCAACAGGTTTATAGCCAAACCGGCACACCAGCTCACTTTAGGTCGACAGGAGTGTATGCCGGAATCCCAGAATATCTACCAACTCTATCCAGGGTCCCCTCACCTGCCCATATCTCTCTAATGAGTCCAACCCTATAGCATGCAGCCTTTCGTGCAACGCAATCTGCAAAATTCTATTCATCACATCTGGAAAAGAAAGGTGTGGTTGTTCCTATCTGGCTGCAATATGAATTCCGGCCGCCTTACAGATAATCTGAATCAATTTATGCACCCGGTATTTACCCGTTGGTTGACGATCTCCTAGGAGAAAAACACCGAAGGGGATTTTTGAAATGGGCCTGCAAATAGCCTATGTAGTAGACTATCCGCCTATCTAGCTGTAGAGGGCGAGGCCTATCTGCCTGTAGAGGTCTACCAAATGTGTAGCTGAGTTCCCTCCTCCATACATCCCCTAAAACATAGGGGTGAAGATGTTTGTTAAATTTTGTTCAATCCGGCAGGCACCAAGTGGGTACAGTGCAATATTTTTAAGGATGTTTCTGTTAATGTAACCTGATAACTACCTTAAGAGACTGTTTCACAGCAATGGCCCCATCTTTCCACTGACGTGTTAATTCCTAAATCCATCTCCCATTTTGTCAATAAAGGCAATCCGCCATCCCCTGTTGGGTTATTCAGGATATTGGTAATTAAAGACACAGTGCCTTTTGTCATGGGATCTTGCAAACACAGTCTCTCAAACATAGTCATGTCTGGAAGAACTTGTGATAGCTGGAGTAATTATGGAAAATGGAAAACTTGATTGACCTGATAATTTTCAGATAGGGGAGGATCAAACTTGGCTTGGAATTGAGCCACTGCTAGCAGGTGGGAACTCTCTACCAAACAATGGAGGCTAGTTACTTCGTTAATTTTCTACCACTGGAAATGAACCAGGTCCAAGCTTGGTGGGAAGCTCACATTTGGTATTAGAGACAACAACCCAGAAGGGTAAGTAGAAAGCTTATATTTATAGCGAATGTTCAAGTACGCAGTGAATAGTAGGTAAACAGGCTAATGCTATATAAATTGGCGACCAATAGGACCATTTGACTATATCAAGTCCAGAAATGTGTGCGGGGCTAATCTCACTGCCTCCACCCAGAGCAGGGCTCCATCTCCCTTCAGAGTCGCAATCCATTGGGCAGTTCCAGCAGCTGTGTAGTACTTCATAAAATTAGGGACAGAAAGACCCCCCTGTCTTTTATGGTAGTACATTACGCTGATTATTTAATATCTCTCCCCCCCCCCCCCCCCCCCCGGAGCTGGAATAGGCAGGGTTCGAAAGAGATATAATATTCATTGAGGCGGGCTCATTTTGACAACATGTGTCCTTCCCACCCAAGACAACTTTGGGTCATCCCACTCAAGTAACTCTGAAGAGAGTTTCCGTATCAGGGGGGGATAATTCCACTTATATAGGGTGGACAAGTAGGTGGTTGAGTTAACAACCAAATAAGGGATATAGTGGGCTTGTTAAAAGCCGAAAGTCAATTCACTAATTTTGATATGGAGGGTGATGTATTAACGTAGGCACTATCACTTTTATCGGAGTTTACTTAATCCCATGATAGCTGCCCATTTATCAAGCAGTCTCATCAAATTTGGCGAAGAAATTAGCGGCTGGGTGAGCGAAAGCAGAAGATCATCTGCAAATAAGTTTAGTTTGTATTCCTCTTCCCCCAGGCTAACGCCTTTTATATTGGGATTCCGTCGAATCGCAATAGGTTCCATCGCTAGTGCGAAAAGTGCTTGTGAGAGGGTACACCCCTGACGTTTACCCCACCTAATTGAGATTTGAGTTTCTTTAGTAGTTGGGAGATTTAAAAGAGTGGAAGGAGAGGAGGAGAGGGACCTAAGGGCCTGTATGAACCCCATTTGCTGTAGTACAAAGAATAAGTAGTCCTAGACAGGGAGTCAAATATCCAAGGCTAAGAGAGTCAGGGGAGTTTTACTCTTTTGTGCCTGACCAATAATATTTAAAGCTTTTCTAATATTATCCAGAGCTTGTCTGCGTTGGATGAGCCTACCTGGTCTTTATGGATCAGTTCAGGAAGAAACTGATTTATGTGGGTCGCCAAAATAACCATAAATATTTTATAGTCTATATTCAAAAGATAGATGGATCTATAATGCTTAGGAGAAAGAGGGATCTTATTGGCTTTGGGGATCACCGTTAGGTTATAATTTCGAAATTCTTGTAGGGGGATATCTCCCCTCATCAGGGTCTGGCGCATACTCTACAGGGGCTTGATTATTGCTTTGTAATAAATGGCTGTAAACTGTCCGGGCCTGGGGTCTTCCCCAATTACAATTTATCGATGGCGTCAGCTATTTCCTCTGCAGTAATATCTGCGTTCAGAGAGTTCATTTGTTCTTGGGAAATGGTGGGTATCTGGACAGACTCCATGAACTTGTGCCCTAAAATCTCCGCACCCCCCCTATGTTCCTTGCATAGAGATGCATAAAAATTAGCAAACATATAATAAATCTTATTTGGGTGGTAGTAGTGGTATTAGGGGGGGGGGGGGGGGGGGGGTATATAGCTTAAATACCGAGTCCAGCTTTTGTGTGTCTCGCAATTTTGCTGCTAATGACCTATCTGGTTTGTTTGCATCCACTCCATTGGAGTGCCTGCTCCACCTTTTCTGACAAAAGGGCGTTAAGCTGCAGCTTTATATCTCTGATCTCTTTGGTCGTTGTCCATGAAGGAATGCGCTGATTATAATTTTCCAACAGAAATAGCCTCCTTTCCAGAGCCAGGAAAGCTTGTGGCTTTTCCTTTGGGATGGCAACCATATAAGTGGTCCTTGAATTTATGCTTTATGGGACAACCAAACCCATTGAGGCCTCGTCTCTGAGCTAGTGTTAAAAGCCAAAAATTCAGAGATCTGATTGGAAATTTGACCTGAAATGATAGAAACTCGAATAAGGGCCTCATTCAACCGCCATCTGAATAGGTTTACCAGGACTATATCATCATTAATCTCCGAAAACACAAAGTCATGATCTGAGCAGACACATGGGTAATGTTTGGTGGTCGTTAGGTGGGGTAAGAGGCAAGTGGATACCAAAATATAATCAATTCTCAAGTACAGTCTGGGAAAAAAGTGTAACCCCTCTCTTTACCATGAATCTCCCTCCAGCTATTCGCTTGCCACAACTAAGACAGTTTAACCTCTCACTCCCTCCGCTGCAACTCCGAAAATCTGTCTGGCTTATTATCTGATCTATCTAGAGTTGCGCTGAAAGTAAAATTAAAATCACCTGCCCATAACATCTTATATTGTGGATAAAGCAAAAGCTTCTTAGAGACCGCTCGCATAGCGGGCCAGGGGTTCTCCGAGGGGGCATACATATTAATTATGGCCAAGGATTGGTCATGTAATTTCCCCAAAGCAATACAAAATCTCCCTTCTTGATCGCTCTCTATCTGTTACACTTGGAGGGGGAATTAATTATGCAAAAGTGTCAAAACACCTCTGTTTTTTTAGGGGCCGTGGCCATAAAGTATCTAGAATAGTGGTGATATCTGGGCGCAGAATTGTGAGAAAAATGGGCCTGCTGGACACAGATTACATCCGGCTTGTGTTTTGCGTATGTTAGCAAAGCCTCTCTCCTTTTACTTGGGGAGTTATACATTATGTGAGATTAAAAGACCATAGGATGGCCTGGCCTAGGCAGCTTTAGCTTCTCCTCCCAAGACCTGCGGCCTTCCTTCTAATTGTCCTTTAACCTGACCTATCGCGTACCTGGCGACCTGTGTCCTTAGTAAAAAGAAAATAACATACAAACAGATAAATAATGCAACTTCCTTCGCCTAATGCAAGGAGAAATCGTATCCAGAGCAAACATTACGATAAATGCGATTCTAAGACCTTTGTGAACAAGAATGAAATCGGTCTTTCCTATCAGGAAGCCAGCCTTCATTGAACTACCCGGCAGCTATCAACCCACCTTTGGACTAGCACTTAGTGTCATATTAATTAGCATATTCAAATACTCCTAATCAGCATGGCAGTGAGTTCCCACAGATTAATCTACAGGACTCACATTTGTGTTATAGAACGTCGGCGGTAATAAGTAGAGTCCACACATTGTTACCTTTTTAGTACCCCAGTTCCTGGGAACAGTCAGGAGGGCCTGGGAGAACTTTATTGTAATAGCTGGAAGCCTTTACAAAGGTACACTGATACACCAATGCAGGCAACACAGAGAAAGAAGGTCTGGGAGGAACTAAGGATGATGCAGGTCCTACAATCCTTAGGGTTTGTACGGAACCACTCCTGGAAGGGGTATACTCAGGATGACACCGGCCAGACAGTCCTAGTTATCTTTCCGGGACCGCTCCTGGAAAAAGGGGCAGACTCTCCACAGATATACCCTGGACACAGTACCTCTGCACGATGATCCGGGTCTTGGGTTACTCTTTCACTCCACTCTTAAATGTTCCCTGGCACAGAAACTCTCAGGGAACCGCTCCTCTTCTTCCATTCTCTTCACCACATGAGGATTGAAGGTACCCCCATGTGGCCAGCACGGTGCTGGTATATCTTGATGCCACCACAGTAATGGGTGGAGACATGAGCTGGCCTGCAGGAACTAGGGGGAGAACCCACAGCTCTGGATTGGCTGGTGGGTACACAAACACACACACTTGCACTGGAGGAGGCCGCTGCTGTAAATGTGCCGCTGGCATCTCCCTGCTGCTGATGCCGGCGGCCTCGCCCAGCTCCCAACCCCCTGCTGCACACCTGCAACCAGAGTCTGCAGCTGTAAGTGTGCCACTGGCATCTCCCTGCTGGTGCTGCTGATGTGAGTGTTCGGAGGATGCTGTCCGGCAACATCTCCCAGCTCCTGACCCCCCGCTGCACACCTGCTCCCTGCCGCTGCTGATGTGAGTGTTGGGAGTCTGTTGTCCGGCGGGTTCTCCCAGCTCCTGACCCCGCTGCTGCCAGCAGCCCTGACAGGTCTGCTCTGGCGGGCTCGCATCTTGAATAGCGGCGGCCTCCCCGCTGTCACAGTGCCCGGTGGGGGGGTTTGTCAGGTGTCGGCGCACAGCCCAGCGCACAGTCTCCCTGCTGGCTGCCTCCCCTCTGGGCCTTCCCGGCTGCAAGTGCTACGATGCATCCATCCAAGCACTTCACCGCTGGCTCACACCAGATCACTGCCACCCCTCCTACTGCTGCTGCTGGTTTATTCTGTCTGGCAGACGCTCAGTGTCGCCACCTGCCTCGCAGCCCCCAGTCACTACTTTGAGTCGGGATACACAGTGTCCTACTTGCTCCTTCTCTGCCTGTTACTCCTGTATCTCATCAGCCAATCCGAAGCTAGGGGAGTGACACAGGCATTCACTCCTGGTGACACTTGTAACACCCCTAGTGGCATCAAGATACACCAGTAGCGGCCGACACTCTCGCTGCTGACTGTCCTCCTTATCTGAATCTCCACCTTCCTCCACCACACCCAAATCACTCAAACCTATATCCTCTAGCATACCACATGACATGAAAATGGTTACATTCACAGGCATATCCCAGATTCATGGAGACATTAACTCTTCACTCGCTGCAGCTGTGCAACACACATGACAAATGACTAGACAACTTCTGCACAGTGCATCTACACCAGACATTACCTGCATGACACTGATGGAGGGGCCAGGAATATATGTTCTGGGCCACTGCAGTGTATATCACTGATAGGCCGCCTGCAGACGAGCGGGTCGGATCCGGCAGCGAGAATTCTCGCCATGGGACCCGACCCCAGAGCCTGCAGGGACGAGCGCATACTCACCCGCGCCTGGCGGCCCCGGCTCTTTCATGTGCCGGCTGCCGCGCAGCCGGCGCATGCGCAGACCGGAGCCGGCGGCCGGGTGAGTGCGTGCCCCGCACAAAAATAGGACATGCCGCGGTTTGTTTGCCGCGCGAGATTTCGCGCGGCCAAACCGCGGCCGTCTGCATAGGAGTGCGTATTGTAATGCACTCCTATGCAAACTTTCAGTGGCGAAAATCCCGCGGGAAATACCGCCACGGGATTTCCGCCCGTGTGCAGGCGGCCATAATTGGTGAAATATTATCAGTCACTAATAATGTGACTGATGACTACATGTCACCGGAAACAAGTGTAGTAGCACTAATTTAAAATCACTGGATTATCACTAGTGGAATTTAGCTGGAAATGAGTGTAGTATCAGTCGGTATTATTGTATCTTGACGCCACCAGAAGCTTGGGGTTTGACAAGGCTTCCATGGAGAAACGCCCCTGTCACATCGCTAGCCTCAGTAGTGATTTTAGCCAGGGCTGCAGTGTAAGGCCTCCCTCACACAGGGCGTTTGCAAAACGCTGCCTTTTCAGCCGAGTTTTCAGCGGAGCTTTCAGCTGCCTTTTCAGCTGTGTTTTCAGCTGTGTTTTCAGCCCAGCTGAAGAGGCTGCCCATTCATTTCAATGGGAGACTCAGCTGAAAACGCCCAAGAATAGAACATGCAGCGCTTTCAAAACGCAGCGTTTTTCAAAGCAGCGTTTTCAGCCCTGTGTGACCAGCCCCATTGAAATGAATGGGAGTGTTGTACAGCGTTTAGTGCTGGGCTGAAAACGCTGCTGAAAACGCCCTGTGTGAGGGAGGCCTAAGGGCGCCTACCCACTGGCGTTGCCGATTTTCGTGCGTGAAAAACGCAGCGTTTTCTGCGCGTTTTTCGCGGCTTTTTTGCGCGTTTTCCGTTAATTTCCATTGACATTCATGGGTGCATTAAGAGAAAAATAAGGACACCTATGCAACTGACAGTTCCTATGTGAAAAATTGCAACGGACCGAAAAAAAAACCGCAAGTGGACAAGAACACATTCTATCCTAATTGCTCTTCAGAAAAAACGCAAAACGCAAAGGTAAAAAAATCGCCAGTGGGTAGGCGCCCTTAGGGTTAGGGTACTTTTTCCTGTTCGCTGTGCATTAGTTGCTGTAAAACGTATCGTAACCCTCCAGCCCAGGCTACAATGAGTACCGCCGCTGTCCTCCCCCTTAGTGTACCGCTGAGAATGTGCGCAGCGGAGGAGCTGAGCACTTCAGCGGGGTGTAGACCGGAGGAGCGCTGATAGACATCCGATAGCGGGGGGGGGGACAGTTAGTGTAAGCAGCAGAGGTCAGCATCTGGAACATCAACACGCTCCTAGGACCAGAGGAGCGCAGCAATAGATGGACGATTGCAGGGGGTGAGTGTGAGCAGCGAGGTGAAGAGCAGCTGGCCTGCCTGGACCTCCAGGGGAAGCATCTATGCAGCCAATGAGGTAGAGGGGGCATCACCGGGCTTTCACACTTGTCTCCACCAGCGTCAAGATACAATAATACTGTATAAGTGTTCTAAAATCACTGGAAGCTAATATATTATCACTGTTAATTGGTGAAACATTACCAGTCACTAATGAAAGGTCACTGCAAACTAGTGTAAAGTCACATATTGTTGATGGAAACTAGTATTTACCACCAGTGCAATGTCATCGGTCACCGGTGCGCTCTCGATGGTCACTATCATAATGTCACTGGTAACTGCTAACATTTAGCTGGTCACTGCCGTCTTATCACTGGGAAACTAGAACTTGCAGCCAAGATTAACATTATTACTGATTCAAAGTAGAAGAACTTTAAAAATTGTATCCTTTCCAGAAATATGTAAGAGCTGTCTGATAACAGAGAGCAATAGCTTGTATTCAGATATAGGGATTGTGGGTGTACTGGCCCTTTAAGCAGTCTCATGTGATATAGCGAGTCCACAGGGCACGGGGTAAAGTACCTCCAAGAACGAGACGCTTTCATTTTCACTTTCCTTTAATAAAAGAGGAGGAGGAAGAGCAGGAAGTCTGTGAAGCAGCAGAGCGGGCAGGTATCACCGGGCAGGGGACGGTTACCAAAGTGGGATGATACTCCACTGCAGTAGCTGACAGATATTATGAGGGTCTGCAGCAGCTGAGGTGTCTATTGTGAGGTTCTGCAGCAGCTGAGGTGTATTATGAGGTTCTGCAGCAGCTGAGATGTGTATTATGAGGCTCTGCAGCAGTTGAGGTGTGTATTATGAGGCTCTGCAGCAGCTGAGGTGTGTATTGTGAGGTTCTGCAGCAGCTGAGGTGTGTATTGTGAGATTTTGCAGCAATGTGGACTTGTATTGTGAGGCTCTGCAGCAGCTGAGGTGTATCGTGAGGTTCTGCAGCAGCTGAGGTGTATTATGAGGTTCTGCAGCAGCTGAGGTATGTATTATGAGGTTCTGCAGCAGCTGAGGTGTGTATTATGAGGTTCTGCAGCAGCTAAGGTGTGTATTGTGAGGTTTTGCAGCAATGAGGACTTTTATGGTTAGGTTCTGCAGCAGCTGATGTTTGTATTATGAGGTTCTGCAGCAGCTGCAGTGTGTATTTTGAGGCTCTGCAGCAGCTGAGGTGTGTATTGTGAGGCTCTGCAGCAGCTGAGGTGTGTATTACGAGGTTCTGCAGCAGCTGAGGTGTGTATTATGAGGTTCTGCAGCAGCTGAGGTGTGTATTGTGAGGTTCTGCAGCAATGTGGACTTTTATTGTGAGGTTCTGCAGCAGCTGAGGTAAATTATGAGGTTCTGCAGAAGCTGATGTGTGTATTATGAGGCTCTGCAGCAGCTGTGGTGTGTATTATGATGTTTTGATGATTGCTGTGGCCTCTCTTTCCTCTGAGCCTGACTCTTCGATGTTTTCAGTACTCCAGAACAGTCTGACCATGAAGCGGGTGGTTGGGATCTTCTCCCGGGAAGCTCCCAGCTCCTTCCGGTTCCTCAGTGACTTCTTGAAGGGTGAGGACTGCGTTACAGAGGTGAGAAGCTTCAGCATAACCAACAATGGCTACCAGAGGCTCCAAGAAGAGGCGTCCCGCTGTCACTTTGCCATCCTTTATCATTCCAAGGACAGGGGGAGAGTCAACATCACCGACGTGACCGACTCCCTGTATGACGAGGAGCTCAGATATCTCTCCCAGACGTTGGGTAAGAACAGGCTGGAGTATCAGGAACTTCCCAACTGAGAGGTCGGAGCCACAGATTTCTCGCATGAGTGTAAAATATGAAAGCAGGAGATTCCCCACTGAGAGAATAGAGAAGGAAATTTCCCCACGTGAGGGGTCGGAGCGGGAGATTCCCCCACATGATGGGTCGGAGTGGGAGATTGCCCCACGTGAGGGGTCGGAGCGGGAGATTCCCCCACGTGAGGGGTCGGAGCGGGAGATTCCCCCACGTGAGGGGTCGGAGCGGGAGATTCCCCCACGTGAGGGGTCGGAGCGGGAGATTCCCCCACGTGAGGGGTCGGAGCGGGAGATTCCCCCACGTGAGGGGTCGGAGCGGGAGATTCCCCCACGTGAGGGGTCGGAGCGGGAGATTCCCCCACGTGAGGGGTCGGAGCGGGAGATTCCCCCACTCGAGGGGTCGGAGCGGGAGATTCCCCCACTCGAGGGGTCGGAGCGGGAGATTCCCCCACTCGAGGGGTCGGAGCGGGAGATTCCCCCACACGAGGGGTCGGAGCGGGAGATTCCCCCACATGATGGGTCGGAGTGGGAGATTCCCCACACGAGAGGTCGGAGCGGGAGATTCCCCCACACGAGTGGTCGGAGCGGGAGATTCCCCCACACGAGGGGTCGAAGCGGAAGATTCCCCCACACGAGGGGTCGGAGCGGGAGATTCCCCCACACGAGAGGTCGGAGCGGGAGATTCCCCCACACGAGGGGTCAGAGCGGGAGATTCCCTCACATCAGGGGGTTGGAGCGGGAGATTCCCTCACTTGAGTAGTAGGGGTGGGAGATTCCCATACATGAGGGGTCAGAGCGGGAGATTCCCCCACATGATGGGTCGGAGCAGGAGATTCCCTCACATGAAGGGTCGGTGCGGGAGATTCCTTTACATGCGGGGTCAGAGCTGGAGATTCCCTCACATCAGGGGGTCGGAGTGGGAGATTCCCTCACATGAGGGGTCGGAGCGGGAGATTCCCCCACACGGGGGGTCGGAGCGGGAGATTCCCTCACATCAGGGGGTCGGAGTGGGAGATTCCCTCACTTGAGGGGTAGGGGCGGGAGATTCCCCCATGTGAGGGGTCGGAGCGGGAGATTCCCCCACATGATGGGTCGGAGTGGGAGATTCCCCCACATGATGGGTCGGAGCAGGAGATTCACATGCAAGCCAGAGCGTGAGATGACGATTTGTAATACGGATGACTTTACATGTGGCTGAGGGAATTTTTGGCCCCTCAGACATTTGTGCCTGGGGTAGGATTGTTACCTCCCGTATAGCTTTGAACCTGCCGGCATAAATGGATTCCAAGCCAAATGATACATTTCAACAAACCTTGAGCTGTGTGTTCTGACCATTGTAAGGCTGGCTGTCCATGTGCGATTTGTCATAGTGTGATCCATGGCGATAAATAGCATGCGGAGAACGCATGACACGCTTTCCATAGGATAACTATGGAAAGCGCAGCCCAATGTACACAAGCGGAAAATCGCTTGCAATTTTCTGCTAGTGTCTAAGAATCGTAGCATGCCGCGATTCTCCATGATGAACCTATCATTTAGGGTGCCTGTTCACGGGCGTGATTTCACCGCCGGCAAATCACGCCGGCTGATGCTTTCCATAGTTATCCATAGCATTGCTATGGAAAGAGCCAGCACCTGTCCATGAGTGGAGAATCATTGCGATTCTCTGCTCACGGCGGGCAATTTGGAAGCCGGTCAGCCCTATCTGATAGGCGGACCCTATCAGATAGGGCTGACCGGCAGAGAATCGGCGGCGGCTCCTGCTCCCGAGCGGCGGCTCCCGCGGCGGAGATTTCCCACGGGACTTCGCATCGCCCATGGACAGGGGGCCTTAGATAGGTTCATAGTGGAAAATCGCGGTGACATTAGGGCTCCCCTGTGGCCTAATATCACTTGCAATAGTCTGTCTTGCCCGTTGACACTCAGCCTAACTATGATGTTTCACTCTATGCACCCACATTATAGTGTTTTTGCCTCTGTCACAATCTTATAATGTCTTATTACTGAAGGAAAGAAGAACGTGCTGGTGGTGGCCGATGACCTGGACATCAGCTCTCCAGAGCTGAAGATGAGGATTCTCGGGAGCCAGCCTCTTATTGATGAAATGGCTGCTGATTTTTACCTATTTAGCAAAACAGATAAAAATTCAAGGAATCTTCTGAATGAGAAGCTGCAGAAAATATCATCTCACATCCAAAGAAAAGGTAGCACCTTCCCTCCTCTCCCAGCGAGCAGTCACAGCACAAGCTAAGTTAGTAACAACCATATATAAGCCAGCTCTCCTCTTTAGGCCTCCTTTACACAAGCGTGTGGCGACAGCTTATTACATGTGGGTTTTTGTGTATGTAATACACATACAATCTGCCATAGGCTCCCATGTTTCCACTCACACATATTGCGCAAAATACACGCATAAGAAAGATTACATCATGTTCTAATTTGGAACATATATGCCAAGATAGTGCATGGTGATTGGCGCACGCAGTAAGTAGGCAATGTCATTGCGTACTTGCTACGTACCGTGCAAATGTCTCTCACAAGCAGCGAATTACGCTCGTGTGCAGCCACCCTTATGTCTACTACAACATCTTTACCTTATCGACAGGGGGCAGGGCGTAACCTCTATTTGATTAGCTAAGACAAACATGGAAGCCTCAGAAGGGGGTTGAAGACCCCTTCTATTTGGTGGATGGAAGAGTGTCTATCACCTCATCACTGAGCGATGGAGATTTATTGTGATCATGGTTGGGTCTCTGCTCCAGATGCTTCCATCTGTGGTCCAGTACTGTTGTATCTTGTCTCCACCAGAAGAATGGGTGGAGACAAGCTGCACGCCCACAAGCAACGTCCACAATTTGATTGGCTGGGCCGGAGAATGGGTTTCCATTATGTCCCCTCCCGCCTCATTGTGCCACTGACCCCAGGTTTACTCTTCCTTGTGCCTTTATGGATTTCTGCACTAGACTGCGGCGGAGCAGGGATGGGAGAAGAAGGCAGAGCACCGGGGGCAGTGAAACTCAGCCGCTCTCCCTTGTCCCTTTCCCAGCTCTTGCGCTGTCAGTCTCCTTGGTGCCGTCACATATTGCAAGCATTATATGTCGCCGGTGAGGAGACTGACAGTGGGTGACCGACCTCAGCGGAGCAGGAATGGGAGAAGAAGGCAGAGTGCCGGGGGCAGTGACAGTGGGGAAATGCATCGGAGGGGGAAATTACAGCACCGACGTCAGCAGGGAAGGTCGCCGGGGGAAGTATCACTGCAGATCTATGAGCCCCCAGCGGTGCCTGCTTGAGGGGTTGCTGCCCCAGGATATTGACAGCGGGGGAATGCAATGGATGAGGAGGAGCGGGAGGGGGGGGGGGGGGGACTTAAACCGCCAAAGGTGGAAGGGAAGAAGGTTGTCGCAGAAATTATGACAGCGGAGCTAGGAGCACAGGCCAGCGGATTCTCTGGCCCAGCCGATAAAGTTGTAGGCGTTCAGCTTGTCTCCACCCATTCCTCTGGTGGAGACAAGATACAACAGTACTCTGTTGTCCTCCTAACAGAGTCCTGTGAAGAGAAGCCATCGATCTAATATAGCCTAGGACTTGTGTTGGGATGACGTCTTATCTGACCTCCAGTCTCGTTTATGTTTCTACAGATTCAAATAGCAATGAGCTGATGAGGAGTGTCCTGGTAAGTAGTAGACCTAAACATCCCCTTGTCCACATAACGTCTTCACCATTGACTTGTCCACAATTTATCCTTGACAATGACACTTTCACTCCTTATCATTTCCACTAGGGGGCACTGCTCGTACATTTGTGCTCACTAATCCCTATAGAAGGTCCAAATTTCTGTATATCTAGAGTGGATGATGTTTTTGAAACAAGCTTGAGAACCTTGATCTAAAACTAGATGTGACTTGTTTCCCTTCAGGAAGTGGTGGATTATGGTACAGAATAATCAAACTTTATATACAAGATTGCTGATTTATCCATCTAGAGTATTGCTATCCTCTGCACACATCACCCTCCTTTCGCTTCCTCTCTCCTTCCTCCTCTTATATTTCACTCACTTCATGCAGAACATTGTGTTCTATGGGACTGTCATAACAGCACTCCATGTGGTCGTGAATGGTATAACAAAAAATAAGGTCAATTTTTGTAATGTACAATAAATTATGTCATGATGGTTATCTTTGTCACCTGCAGGCAGTTTGTATGTTCTCTCATGGTTGTACACAGGACTCATTCCCAGTTCCAAAAAATACTAATAAATAAGTGAATTGGCTTTCCATGAAAATGAAGAGACCAGAGACCAAAGTGACAGCCAGTGACCCATGTGACAGCCAGTGACCAATGTGAGATTGGGAATGCTGTGACACAGGGACATATGTAACACATGGGGACAGATGTGAGACACTGTAACGTGATGCTTCGTAATGTAAAACCTCAGACTTCTAGTCACTGTTAGATCTTTAACAGATGAGCACATCACGTAATACACTCGCTTCTGCACAATTTTTTTGCACAGTGGACAAGTGTAGACTGCTCTCATGCCTTCGCAAATACCGAGAGGATTTGGACAGCCACCACCCATTCACATGGGCAGGGGAATCACCCCACCCTGATTTAATTGGCTAATTAGCTTAACGTGGTGTCGGTGATGGCAGGTATGTGCAGCATTTAGTGTGTTTGCACACCTCCCAAATACCTCTATGAGGCTCTTTGGCGCACAAACACATGCAAGATAGGGTATTTGTTTTAATGCTGCGAAAACAGTGGGTGCAAAAAAAAGAAGCAAGGTTGAACCCATTGAAATCAATGGGTTCTATTCTCCATGTTATGTGTGCGGGATTCTCCCACGCGCAAAACTGTACAAAAACACGCTCGTCTGTTTAAGTCCTAACAAGAAAACCTCCAGATATGAGCCTGGGGTAGAAAATTAAAGTCCAATGTTTATTTTGGTAAAATCCTACATCAGACTCGTCCACCAGACTACAACCCTGCTAGGACCTTCCACACAGTAACTTTATCAATTTTTAGTATTTGGAGGTAGTAACCTGAATCATAATTTCTAATGTTTTTGGATATGAAGACTTGTGTTTTTATAACTACATGAGATGTGATTTTATGCTTCCCTGTACATGGTGATGGGAGTTACTCTGCTTATTTATAAGGTATTAGTGTAGTATGTCTCCACCGGAAGTATGAGTTGGCCAATCTCACCTACATGTAATGCACAGGTCACAGCCAGAACTGGTAAAAGCTCCCGATTGGTGGAGACCAACCAGGAGCTTAGCGGTACTACACTAGTACCGCTAAGTACTATTAGGAGGCTTAAAGGCCGGCAACGGTTGGGAGGATTGTTCAGAGGCAGTTTCTTGGCTGCAGGTATGCCGGACCTGAGTGTCAGCCCTCTGCATCCCGACTGGTGCCGGAGTGTCAGCTCTCCAGTATGGCACCGGTCGAGAGGAGTATCCGGAGGGAGCTTCCTGGCTGTAGTCAGGCCGGAGCTGGGAGCTGCCTACTAGTACTGAGCGGCACTAGTGTAGTATGTCTCCACCAATCAGGAGCTTTTACCAGCTTGTGGCGAGACCTGGGCATTCCCTGTAGGTGAGCCCGGCGAACCCATATTTATGGTAGAGACATACTACACTAATACCTATCTATAATAGGGCAGCCCAGGGTATTGTGGTAAGCAATCATTAAAATTTATATAATTTACATTATATCACTGATTTATCCAGCTAACAAGAAAGTACATAAGATAACATTCTATCTCTGGTAAACTCCTGGACGCCAAACATTCTCAAAGACCTGTGCTCTATTCATTTCTGTATTAGAAGCTTCTCTACAGCCTTGCCAGGACCTTCCACACAATCATGTTTTGGTTTATCAGTCCATCAGTTTTTTAGTATTTGAAGATGTTCCTTATTTGCAGTGCTTTAGAACATTCTAGTGATGTTGGAATATAAAGTCTGGAGAATCCTGATATAAAACTAGATGTAACTTTGTTTCACTTTAGGTAGTGGCGGGATTTGTTCCGTCCAGCTGGAGCCTGGCCATCCAGTGTGTCATGGTACGTAATAATGAAACTTTACATTATATTCCTTATTTATCCAGCTAACAAGAAAGCACATGAGATGACAAACATTCTATCTTTGGTAAAATTCCACAAGCCCAAATAGATAGAGCGCCTGTGCTCTATACATCTCTGTAATAGAAGCTACAGCCTTGTCAGGACCTTCCACACAATCCTATTTTGGTTTATCAGTCCACCTGTCCTTCAGTATTTGAAGATGTTCCTTATTTGCAGAGTCTTGGAACATTCCAGTGATATTGGAATATGAAGCCTGGAGAATCCTGATTTAAAACCATATGTGACTTTGTTTCACTTTAGGTAGTGGTGGGATTTGTTCAGTTCAGCTGCAGCATACCTATCCAGTGTGTCATGGTGCGTAATAATCAAACTTTATAAACTTTACATTATATTCAACTATCAAGAATGCACATGCGTGAATAGCAATAGTCCTATATCTGATATAAACCTGCGTCAAACCCAAACTTCCTGAGGACATATACTGCATCCAGTTCTGTAAGAGGCGAGGCTTCTCTACACCCTTGCCAGGGCCTTACACATAGTGATGTCATGCTTTACCTTATATACCTTATTCATCCAGGTAACAAGAAAGCACATAGATAATAAACATTCTATCTCTGGTAAAACCCTGCAAACCCAACCTTCTCAAAGACCTGTGCTCTATCCATCTCTGTAATAGAAGCTTCTCTACAGTCTTGCCAAGACCTTCCACACAATCATGCTTTGGTTTATCAGTAGAGAAGAGAGAGCACCAAAATGCTCGGGTGCTCGTTACTCGGGACGAAATTATCGCGATGCTCGAGGGTTCGTTTCGAGTAATGAACCCCATTAAAGTCAATGGGCGAATCGAGCATTTTTGTATATCGCCGATGCTCGCTAAGGTTTCCATTTGTGAAAATCTGGGCAATTCAAGAAAGTGATGGGAATGACACCGCAACGGATAGGGCAGGCGAGGGGCTACATGTTGGGCTGCATCTCAAGTTCCCAGGTCCCACTATTAAGCTACAATAGCGGCAAGAGTGCCCCCCCTCCTCCCAACAACTTTTACTTCTGAAAAGCCCTCATTAGCAATGCATACCTTAGCTAAGCACCACACTACCTCCAACAAAGCACAATCACTGCCTGCATGACACTCCGCTGCCACTTCTCCTGGGTTACATGCTGCTCAACCCCCCCCCCGCACGACGCAGTGTCCACAGCGCACGCCAAAGTGTCCCTGCGCAGCCTTCAGCTGCACTCATGCCACACCACACTCATGTCTATTTATAAGTGCGTCTGCCATGAGGAGGAACCGCAGGCACACACTGCAGAGGGTTGGCACGGCTAGGCAGCGACCCTCTTTAAAAGGGGCGGGGCAATAGCCCACAATGCTGTACAGAAGCAATGAGAAATATAATCCTGTGCCACCTCCATCTGGAGCTGCACACGTGGGCATAGCAATGGGGAACCTATGTGCCACACACTATTCATTCTGTCAAGGTGTCTGCATGCCCCAGTCAGACCGCGGTTTTTTATAAATAGTCACAGGCAGGTACAACTCCGCAATGGGAATTCCGTGTGCACCCACAGCATGGGTGGCTCCCTGGAACCCACCGGCTGTACATAAATGTATCCCATTGCAGTGCCCTACACAGCTGAGGTAACGTCCGATTAAATGCAGGTGGGCTTCGGCCCACACTGCATGCCCCAGTCAGACTGGGGTTCTGTAGAAATGGACACATGCAGTTACAACTCCGTGTGGACCGACAGCATGGGTGGGTGCCAGGAAGCCACCGGCGGTACATAAATATATCCCATTGCAGTGCCCAGCACAGCTGATGTAACTTCAGCCTTAATGCAGGTGGGCAAAAAATTAATTGGATTACACTGTAGGCGAGGGCCCCAAAAAATTGGTGTACCAACAGTACTAATGTACGTCAGAAAAATTGCCCATGCCCAACCAAGAGGGCAGGTGAAACCCATTAATCGCTTTGGTTAATGTGGCTTAATTTGCAACTTGGCCTGGAGGCAGCCCAGTTAAAATAAAAATTGGTTCAGGTAAAAGTTTCAACGCTTTAATGAGCATTGAAACGTATAAAAATTGTTTACAAAAATTATATGACTTGGCCTTGTGGGCCTAAGAAAAATTGCCCGTTCGGCGTGATTATGTGAGGTTTCAGGAGGAGGAGCAGAAGGAGGAGGATGAATATTATACACAGATTGATGAAGCAAAAATGTCCCCGTTTTTTATGGTGATAGAGAACGATGCTTCCATCCGCGGGTGCAGCCTACGTATTGCTTAGGTATCGCTGCTGTCCGCTGGTGGAGAAGAGAAGTCTGGGGAAATCCAGGCTTTGTTTATCTTGATGAGTGTAAGCCTGTCGGCACTGTCGGTTGACAGGCGGGTACGCTTATCCGTGATGATTCCCCCAGCCACACTAAACACGCTCTCTGACAAGACGCTAGCAGCAGGGCAAGCAAGCACCTCCAGGGCATACAGCGCGAGTTCAGGCCACGTGTGCAGCTTCGACACCCAGTAGTTGTAGGGGGCAGAGGCGTCACGGAGGACGGTCGTGCGATCGGCTACGTACTCCCTCACCATCCTTTTACAGTGCTCCCGTCGACTCAGCCTTGACTGGGGAGCGGTGACACAGTCTTGCTGGGGAGCCAGAAAGCTGTCAAAGGCCTTAGAGAGTGTTCCCCTGCCTGTGCTGTACATGCTGCCTGATCTCTGCGCCTCCCCTGCTACCTGGCCCTCGGAACTGCGCCTTGGGCCACTAGCGCTGTCGGATGGGAATTTTACCATCAGTTTGTCCGCCAGGGTCCTTTGGTATAGCATCACTCTCGAACCCCTTTCCTCTTCGGGTATGAGAGTGGAAAGGTTCTCCTTATACCGTGGGTCGAGCAGTGTGTACACCCAGTAATCCGTAGTGGCCAGAATGCGTGTAACGCGAGGGTCATGAGAAAGGCATCCTAACATGAAGTCAGCCATGTGTGCCAGGGTACCTGTACGCAACACATGGCTGTCCTCACTAGGAAGATCACTTTCAGGATCCTCCTCCTCCTCCTCCTCAGGCCATACACGCTGAAATGATGACAGGCAAGCAGCATGGGTACCCTCAGCAGTGGGTCAAGCTGTCTCTTCCCCCTCCTCCTCATCCTCCTCATGCTCCTCGTCCTCAACGCGCTGAGATATCGACATGAGGGTGCTCTGACTATCCAGTGACATACTGTTTTCCCCCGCCTCTGTTTCCGAGCGCAAAGCGTCTGCCTTTATGCTTTGCAGGGAACTTCTCAAGAGGCATAGCAGAGGAATGGTGATGCTAATGATTGCAGCATCGCCGCTCACCATCTGGGTAGACTCCTCAAAGTTTCCAAGGACCTGGCAGATGTCTGCCAACCAGGCCCACTCTTCTGTAAAGAATTGAGGAGGCTGACTCCCACTGTGCCGCCCATGTTGGAGTTGGTATTCCACTATAGCTCTACGCTGCTCATAGAGCCTGGCCAACATGTGGAGCGTAGAGTTCCACCGTGTGGGCACGTCGCACAGCAGTCGGTGCACTGGCAGATGAAATCGATGTTGCAGGGTGCGCAGGGTGGCAGCGTCCGTGTGGGACTTGCGGAAATGTGCGCAGAGCCGGCGCACCTTTCCGAGCAGGTCTGACAAGCGTGGGTAGCTTTTCAGAAAGCACTGAACCACCAAATTAAAGACGTGGGCCAGGCAGGGCACGTGCGTGAGGCTGCCGAGCTGCAGAGCCGCCACCAGGTTACGGCCGTTGTCACACACGACCATGCCCGGTTGGAGGCTCAGCGGCGCAAGCCAGCGGTCGGTCTGCTCTGTCAGACACTGCAGCAGTTCGTGGGCCATGGGCACGGCCTGCTGACGCTTGCCCACCGCTGTGCTGCCACGACGTGCAACACCGACTGCTGGCGACGTGCTGCTGCTGACACATCTTGATTGCGAGACAGAGGTTGCGTAGGAGGAGGAGGGTGGTTTAGTGGAGGAAGCATACACCGCCGCAGATACCACCACCAAGCTGGGGCCCGCAATTCTGGGGATGGGTAGGACGTGAGCGGTCCCAGGCTCTGACTCTGTCCCAGCCTCCACTAAATTCACCCAATGTGCCGTCAGGGAGATATAGTGGCCCTGCCCGCCTGTGCTTGTCCACGTGTCTGTTGTTAAGTGGACCTTGCCAGTAACCGCGTTGGTGAGGGCGCGTACAATGTTGCGAGAGACGAGGTCGTGCAGGGCTGGGACGGCACATCGGGAAAAGTAGTGGCGACTGGGAACTGAGTAGCGCGTGGCCGCCGCCACCATCATACCTTTGAAAGCCTCCGTTTCCACAACCCTATACGGCAGCATCTCCAGGCTGATAAATTTGGCTATGTGCACGTTTAACGCTTGAGCGTGCGGGTGCGTGGCGGCGTACTTGCGCTTGCGCTCCAACGCTTGCGCTAGCGACGGCTGGATGGTGCGCTGAGAGACATTGGTGGATGGGGCCGAGCACAGCGGAGGTGAGGGTGTGGGTGCAGGCCAGGAGACGATAGTGCCTGTGTCTTGAGAGGGGGGTTGGATCTCAGTGGCAGGTTGGGGCACAGGGGGAGAGGCAGCGGTGCAAACCGGAGGCGGTGAACGGCCTTCGTCCCACCTTGTGGGGTGCTTGGCCATCATATGTCTGCGCATGCTGGTGGTGGTGAGACTGGTGGTGGTGGCTCCCCAGCTGATCTGGGCGCGACAAAGGTTGCACACCACTGTTCGTCGGTCGTCTGCACTCTCAGTGAAAAACTGCCAGACCTTTGAGCACCTCGGCCTCTGCAGGTTGGCATGGCGCGAGGGGACGCTTTGGGAAACAGTTGGTGGATTATTCGGTCTGGCCCTGCCTCTACCCCTGGCCACCGCACTGCCTCTTCCAACCTGCCCTGCTGCTGCCCTTGCCTCCCCCTCTGAAGACCTGTCCTCAGTAGGCGTAGCAAACCAGGTGGGGTCAGTCACCTCATCGTCCTGCTGCTCTTCCTCCGAATCCTCTGTGTGCTCCTCCCTCGGACTTACTCCAATTACTACTACCTGAGTGATAGACAACTGTGTCTCATCGTCATCGTCCTCCTCACCCACTGAAAGCTCTTGAGACAGTTGCCGGAAGTCCCCAGCCTCATCCCCCGGACCCCGGGAACTTTCCAAAGGTTGGGCATCGGTCACGACAAACTCCTCCGGTGGGAGAGGAACCATTGCTGCCCAATCTTGGCAGGGGCCCGAGAACAGTTCCTGGGAGTCTGTCTGCTCCTCAGAATGTGTCATTGTAATGGAGTGAGTAGGCTGGGAGGAAGGAGGAGCAGCAGCCAGAGGATTCAGAGTTGCAGCAGTGGACGGCGCAGAATTCTGGGTGGTCGATAGATTGCTGGATGCACTTTCTGCCATCCACGACAGGACCTGCTCACACTGCTCATTTTCTAATAAATGTCTACCGCGTGGACCCATTAATTGTGAGATGAATGTGGGGACGCCAGAAACGTGCCTCTCTCCTAATCCCGCAGCAGTCGGCTGCGATACACCTGGATCAGGAGCTCGGCCTGTGCCCACACCCTGACTTGGGCCTCTGCGTCCTCGCCCGCGTCCACGTCCTCTAGGCCTACCCCTACCCCTCAGCATGCTGTATTACCAGTAGTGCAGAAACAGAACGCTGTAATTAAATGTTCCGCTTATTGGCCTGTGGTTGGAGGCTGACTTCCCTTACGGAACGCACAGCAGAGCCAGGAAACAATTTTGCGCACGCCTGTAGTGAGATGTAGGTGCATATGACTGAGCTAGTGGAATTCACAGCGCAGAAGCAGTCATGTGGCCAAAGGCCAGTAGTAGGTCTTAAGTATTTTGCTTCTATTTTTTTAAATGCTGAGCTGATACAGCAGACAGATACTGTAGGCAGCGTATAATATTATGTATACTCTTTCCCTCTGGCGGGATGATGACAGCAGATCCAGGAAACAATTTTGTGCAAGCCTGCTGTAAGGCTTAGCTGCGTATTAATTAGGACTACTACCCCCAGCAGACACGCAGTAAACTGAAGACGGTCACAGGCAGCCCAAATATAGTATTTTTCCCCAATTTTTTTGAAAAAGCCCACTGCCTATATAGCCTGAATATCTCTTTCCCTGCCTCACCAGTACTGGCCCTATACTCTGTACAATGACTGCAGACTGCAGACGCAATGCTCTGCACGCCCGATATACAAAAAAAAAATTGTGCAACACTGCTGAAAGCAGCCTCAACAGTACTGCACACGGTCAGATGTGGCCCTAAGAAGGACCGTTGGGGTTCTTGAAGCCTAAAATAACTCCTAACGCTCTCCCTATAGCAGCTCCGGCACCAGCAGCACTTTCCCTCCTCTATGTCAGAATGCATCTGTGGCGAGCCGCGTGAGGGGCCGATTTTTATACTCGGGTGACACCTGATCTCGCCAGCCACTCACTGCAGGGGGGTGGTATAGGGCTTGAACGTCACAGGGGGAAGTTGTAATGCCTTCCCTGTGTTTCTATTGGCCAGAAAAGCGTGCTAACGTCTCAGAGAGGAAAGTGAAAGTAATTCGAACATCGCGTGGTGCTCGTTACGAGTAACGAGCATCTCGAACACGCTAATACTCGAACGAGTATCAAGCTCGGACGAGTACGTTCGCTCATCTCTATTTATCAGTCTATCAGTTTTTTAGTATTTAAAGATGTTTCTTATTTGCAGTGTTTTAGAGCATTCTAGTGATATTGGAATATGAAGTCTGGAGAATCCTTGTTTCAAACTAGATGTGACTTTGTTTCACTTTAGGTAGTGGTGGGATTTGTTCAGTCCAGTTGCGCCATGGTCATTCAGTGTGTCATGGTACGTAATAATCAAACTTTACATTATATTCCTGATTTATTCAACTATCAAGAATGCACATGAGTGAATAACAAAAGTGCTATATCTGATATAATCCTGCATGAAACCCAAACGTCTTGAGGACATATACTGCATCCAGTTCTGTAAGAGAAGAAGCTTCTCTTTATCGTTGCCCAGGGCTTTAAGGCCCATTTAAACACAACAATTATCACTCAAAATTCGCACGAAGGCAATCTTTTGAGCGATAATCATTGTGTGCATTTTTGCGCTCTGAGAACTGCTGTGTTCTCGGAGCGCTCAGCTGGTATACAGCTGAGAGCTCCGAGTGGTATGCAGAACACAGCTGGATCGCTATCTTCTGTATACTCCTGCTATGTATCCAGAACACACCTGGATCGCTGTCTTCTTCATACTCCAGCTGTGTTCTCAGAGCGAGATACCAGCTGAAACAATAGTATCAGTGGTATCCCGCTGAGAACTCAGTGAGCGGTCCTGATAAGACTCATGGCTGTCTTTCAGCTATCTGAAAGACAACGATGAGTGAATCGTGCATGAACAGTGCACGATGGCCGCGCTTAGACACACCGATTATTGCTCAAAAGACGGCTTTTGAGCGAATTTTGAGCGATAATCGTTGTGGCTTAATGGGGTCTTACCTGATATAATCCTGCATGAAACCCCAACTTCCTGAGGACATATACTGCATCCAGTTCTGTAAGAGGCGAGGCTTCTCTATACCCTTGCCCGGGGCCTTACACATAGTGATGTCATGCTTTACCTTATATACCTTATTCATCCAGCTAATAAGAAAGCACATAAGATAATAAATAGAGATGAGCGAGCATACTCGTCTGAGCTTGATGCTAGTTCGAGTATTAGGGTGCTCGAGTGGCTCGTTACTCGAGATGAGCACCACGCGGTACTCGTCTCGATTAAACGAGCACTGACCATTGAATTCAATGGAGCCAGCAGTACAGCTGGCTCCATTGAAAGCAATGGCCTGCCGGCGAGCGCGGGATGAATTGTCGGGAAGGGCTTAAATATATAAGCCCTTCCCTGCAATTCATCCAGAAATGTGTAAAAAAAAAAATATATATACTCACCTTGTCCCGGCAGAACGATGTTAGCCCATTGAATTCAATGGAGCCGGCAATACAGCCGGCTCCATTAAAAGCAATGGGCTGCCGGCGATCGCGGGATGAATTGTCGGGAAGGGGTTAAATATATAAGCCCTTCCCTGCAATTCATCCATAAATGTGTAAAAAAAAAAATATATATATACTCACCTGGTCCCGGCAGATGGAGTTCAGTGCGACCAGCGGCAGTCCTCCTGAACTGCTCTGAACAGCTGTGAGTAGTATTTAGCAGCCGGGGATTTAAAATCCCCGCCTGCTGAATGAGCTGCCTCTAATTGGTCACAGCCTGACCAATCAGAGGCAGATTCCACTCACACACCCATTCATGAATTTATGAATGGGTGTGTGACTGCTGCCTCTGATTGGCTCAGCGGGACCAATCAGATGAGAGGCAGCAGTCACTCACCCATTCATAAATTCATACTACTCACAGCTGTTCAGAGCAGTTCAGGAGGACTGCCGCTGGCCGCGCTGAACTCCGTCTGCCGGGACCAGGTGAGTATATATATATTTTTTATTTTTACACATTTCTGGATGAATTGCAGGGAAGGGATTATATATTTAACCCCTTCCCGACAATTCATCCCGCGATCGCCGGCAGCCCATTGCTTTTAATGGAGCCGGCTGTATTGCCGGCTCCATTGAATTCAATAGGCTAACATCGTTCTGCCGGGACAAGGTGAGTATATTTTTTTTTCATTTTTACACATTTCTGGATGAATTGCAGGAAAGGGCTTATATATTTAAGCCCTTCCCGACAATTCATCCCGCGCTCGCCGGCAGCCCATTGCTTTCAATGGAGCCAGCTGTATTGCCGGCTCCATTGAATTCAATGGGCTAACATCGTTCTTCTCTGCCACAGCTGTTACAGCTATGGCAGAGGAGAACGATCTTTATGCTGACAGTGCGGGGGGGGGGGGGGGTCTCACTCTTGCCACTATTGTGGCTTAATAGTGGGGCCTGGGAACTTGAGAGGCAGCCCAACATGTAGCCCCTCGCCTGCCCTATCCGTTGCTGTGTCGTTCCCATCACTTTCTTGAATTGCCCAGATTTTCACAAATGAAAACCTTAGTGAGCATCGGCGATATACAAAAATGCTCGGGTCGTCCATTGACTTCAATGGGGTTCGTTACTCGAAACGAACTCTCAAGCATCACTGAAAGTTCGACTCGAGTAACGAGCACCCGAGCATTTTGGTGCTCGCTCATCTCTAATAATAAACATTCTATCTTTGGTAAAATCCTGCAAGCCCAACCTTCTCAAAGACCTGTGCTTTATCCATTTCTGTATTAGAAGCTTCTCTACAGCCTTGCCAGGACCTTCCACACAATCATGTTTTGGTTTATCAGTCCATCAGTTTTTTAGTATTTGAAGATGTTCCTTATTTGCAGTGTTTTAGAACATTCTAGTGATGTTGGAATATAAAGTCTGAGAATCCTGATATAAAACCAGATGTAACTTTGTTTCACTTTAGGTAGTGGTGGGATTTGTTCAGTCCAGTTGCGCCATGGTCATCCAGTGTGTCATGGTACGTAATTATCAAACTTTACATTATATTCCTGATTTATTCAACTATCAAGAATGCACATGAGTGAATAACAAAAGTCCTATGTCTGATATAATCCTGCATCAAACCCAAACTTCTACTCCATCCAGTTCTGTAAGAGGCGAGGCTTCTCTATACCCTTGCCCGGGGCCTTACACATAGTGATGTCATGCTTTACCTTATATACCTTATTCATCCAGGTAACAAGAAGGCACATAGATAATAAACATTCTATCTTTGGTGATGATGTAAATTTGTTTCACTTTAGGTAGTGGTGGGATTTATTCAGTCCAGCTGGAGCCTGGCCATCCAGTGTGTCATGGTACGTAATAATGAAACTTTACATTATATTCCTTATTTATCCAGCTAACAAGAAAGCACATGAGATGATAAACATTCTATCTTTGGTAAAATTCTGCAAGCCCAACCTTCTCAAAGACCTGTGCTCTATCCATTTCTGTATAGAAGCTTCTCTACAGCCTTGTCAGGACCTTCCACACAATCATATTTTTGTTTATCAGTCCATCTGTTCTTCAGTATTTGAAGATGTTCCTTATTTGCAGAGTCTTGGAACATTCCAGTGATATTGGAATATGAAGCCTGGAGAATCCTTATATAAAACCATATGTGACTTTGTTTCACTTTAGGTAGTGGTGGGATTTGTTCAGTTCAGCTGCAGCATACCTATCGAGTGTGTCATGGTACGTAATGATCAAACTTTATAAACTTTACATTATATTCCTGATTTATTAAACTAACAAGAATGCACATGCGTGAATAACAATAGTCCTATATCTAGGGTTGCTGGGTCTGGCCGGTATTTTTGCTGTCAGGCCGGTGCCGGTATTCTTTTTACGGGCCCTGTTACAGGCTTGTATTTTCAGAGCCTGCACTGCCCCCTAGCGCCGGTTAACCCTCTTCCGGCAGTCCTGAAATCACAGGGGAAACACAGACCTGAGAGCCGGCAGCTTCCAGGACCTCCGATGATGTCACATCATGTGTGGGAGGAGTCAGGGATCACAGGACCACGGGTAGCTCAGTAAATGTAAGATTGTGTGTGTGTGTATCTTGGAGCTGTGGGGGTCTGGATGGAGGGAGGGAGTGAGTGGAGTTGTGTGGAGCTTTGTGTGGGGGTCAGGATGATGTAGCAGAGCTGTGTGTGTCATGTGTGGGGATCAGGATGGATGTAGTGGAGCTGTGTGTGTAATGTGTGGGTGTCAGGATGGATGTAGTAAAGCTGTGTGTGATGTGTGGGTGTCAGGTTGGATGTAGCTGAGCTGGGTGTGAGATGTCTGAGGATCAGGATGGATGTAGTGGAGCTGTGTATTTGATGTCTTGGGATTAGGATGGATGTAGCAGAGTTGTGTGTGTGTGTGTGTGTGTGTGTATGATGTGTGGGGATCAGGATGGATGGAGTGAATTTGTGTGTGTATGTGATGTGTGGGGATCAGGATGGATGTAGTGGAGTTGTGTGTGTATGTGATGTCTGGGGATCAGGATGGATGTAGCAGAGCTGTGTGTGTGATGTCTGAAGATCAGGATGGATGTAGTGGAGTTGTGTGTGATGTCTGGGGATCAGGATGGATGGAGTGGTGTTCTGTGTGTGATGTCTGGGGATCAGGATGGATGTAGCAGAGCTGTGTATGTGATGTCTGGGGATCAGGATGGATGTAGCGGCGTTGTGTGTGTGATGTCTGGGGATAGGGATGGATGTAGCGGGGTTGTGTGTGTGTGATGTGTGGGGATCAGGATGGATGTAGCCGGGTTGTAGTTGTGTGATGTGTGGGGATCAGGATGGATGTAGCGGGGTTGTGTGTGTGTTATGTGTGGGGATCAGGATGGATGTAGCGGGGTTGTGTGTGTGTGTGATGTGTGGGGATCAGGATGGATATAGCGGGGTTGTGTGTGTGTGTGATGTGTGGGGATCAGGATGACTGTAGCGGGGTTGTGTGTGTGTGATGTCTGAGGATCAGGGTGGATGTAGTGGAGTTGTGTGTGTGTGTGTGATGTCTGGGGATCAGGATGGATGCAGTGGAGTTGTGTGTGTGTGATGTCTGGGGATCAGGATGGATGGAGTGGCGTTGTGTGTGTGATGCCTGGGGATCAGGATGGATGTAGGGGTGTTGTGTGTGTGATGTCTGGGGATCAGGATGGATATAGCGGAGCTGTGTGTGTGATGTCTGGGGATTAGGATGGATGTAGCGGGGTTGTGTGTGTGTGTGATGTGTGGGGGTCAGGATGGATATAGCGGAGCTGTGTGTGTGATGTCTGAGGATCAGGGTGGATGTAGTGGAGTTGTATGTGTGATGTCTGGGTATCAGGATGGATGTAGCGGCGTTGTGTGTGTGTGTGATGTCTGGGGATCAGGATGGTTGTAGCGGAGCTGTGTGTGTGTGATGTCTGGGGATTAGGATGGATGTAGCGGGGTTGTGTGTGTGTGTGATGTGTGGGGGTCAGGATGCATATAGCGGAGCTGTGTGTGTGATGTCTGAGGATCAGTGTGGATATAGTTGAGTTTTATGTGTGATGTCTGGGGATCAGGATGGATGTAGCGGCGTTGTGTGTAATGTGAGGGGGGATCAGGATGGTTGTAGCGGCGTTGTGTGTGTGATGTCTGGGGATCAGGATGGATGTAGCGGAGCTGTGTGTGTGATGTGTGGGGATTAGGATGGATGTAGCGGGATTGTGTGTGATGTGTGGGGATCAGGATGGATGTAGTGGCGTTGTGTGTGTGTGTGATGTCTGGGGATCAGGATGGATGTAACGGAGCTGTGTGTGTGATGTCTGAGGATCAGGATGGATGTGGTGGAGTTGTGTGTGTGACGTCTGAGGATCAGGATGGATGTAGTGGTGTTGTGTGTGTGTGTGATGTCTTGGGATCAGGATGGTTGTAGCGGAGCTGTGTGTGTGATGTCTGGGGATTAGGATGGATGTAGCGGGGTTGTGTGTGTGTGTAATGTGTGGGGGTCAGGATGGATGTAGCGGAGCTGTGTGTGTGATGTCTGAGGATCAGGGTGGATGTAGTGGAGTTGTGTGTGTGTGATGTCTGGGGATCAGGATGGATGTAGTGGCATTGTGTGTGTGATGTCTGGGGATCAGGATGGATGTAGCGGAGCTGTGTGTGTGATGTCTGGGGATCAGGATGGATGTAGCGGGGTTGTGTGTGATGTCTGGAGATCAGGATGGATGTAGCGGCGTTGTGTGTAATGTGAGGGGGGATCAGGATGGATGTAGCGGCGTTGTGTGTGTGATGTCTGGGGATCAGGATGGATGTAGCGGAGCTGTGTGTGTGATGTGTGGGGATTAGGATGGATGTAGCGGGATTGTGTGTGATGTGTGGGGATCAGGATGGATGTAGTGGCGTTGTGTGTGTGTGTGATGTCTGGGGATCAGGATGGATGTAACGGAGCTGTGTGTGTGATGTCTGAGGATCAGGATGGATGTGGTGGAGTTGTGTGTGTGACGTCTGAGGATCAGGATGGATGTAGTGGTGTTGTGTGTGATGTCTTGGGATCAGGATGGTTGTAGCGGAGCTGTGTGTGTGATGTCTGGGGATTAGGATGGATGTAGCGGGGTTGTGTGTGTGTGTAATGTGTGGGGGTCAGGATGGATGTAGCGGAGCTGTGTGTGTGATGTCTGAGGATCAGGGTGGATGTAGTGGAGTTGTGTGTGTGTGTGATGTCTGGGGATCAGGATGGATGTAGTGGCATTGTGTGTGTGATGTCTGGGGATCAGGATGGATGTAGCGGAGCTGTGTGTGTTATGTCTGGGGATTAGGATGGATGTAGCGGGGTTGTGTGTGATGTCTGGAGATCAGGATGGATGTAGCGGCGTTGTGTGTAATGTGAGGGGGGATCAGGATGGATGTAGCGGCGTTGCGTGTGTGATGTCTGGGGATCAGGATGGATGTAGCGGAGCTGTGTGTGTGATGTGTGGGGATTAGGATGGATGTAGCGGGATTGTGTGTGATGTGTGGGGATCAGGATGGATGTAGTGGCGTTGTGTGTGTGTGTGTGATGTCTGCGGATCAGGATGGATGTAACGGAGCTGTGTGTGTGATGTCTGAGGATCAGGATGGATGTGGTGGAGTTGTGTGTGTGACATCTGAGGATCAGGATGGATGTAGTGGTGTTGTGTGTGTGTGTGATGTTTTGGCATCAGGATGGTTGTAGCGGAGCTGTGTGTGTGATGTCTGGGGATTAGGATGGATGTAGCGGGGTTGTGTGTGTGTGTGATGTGTGGGGGTCAGGATGGATGTAGCGGAGCTGAGTGTGTGATGTCTGAGGATCAGGGTGGATGTAGTGGAGTTGTGTGTGTGTGTGTGTGATGTCTGGGGATCAGGATGGATGTAGTGGCATTGTGTGTGTGATGTCTGGGGATCAGGATGGATGTAGCGGGGTTGTGTGTGTGATGTCTGGGGATCAGGATGGATGTAGCGGAGCTGTGTGTGTGATGTGTGGGGATTAGGATGGATGTAGCAGGATTGTGTGTGATGTCTGGGGATCAGGATGGATGTAGTGGCATTGTGTGTGTGATGTCTGGGGATCAGGATGGATGTAGCGGAGCTGTGTGTGTGATGTGTGGGGATTAGGATGGATGTAGCAGGATTGTGTGTGATGTGTGGGGATCAGGATGGATGTAGTGGCGTTGTGTGTGTGTGATGTCTGGGGATCAGGATGGATGTAACGGAGCTGTGTGTGTGATGTCTGAGGATCAGGATGGATGTGGTGGAGTTGTGTGTGTGACGTCTGAGGATCAGGATGGATGTAGTGGTGTTGTGTGTGTGTGTGATGTCTTGGGATCAGGATGGTTGTAGCGGAGCTGTGTGTGTGATGTCTGGGGATTAGGATGGATGTAGCGGGGTTGTGTGTGTGTGTGTAATGTGTGGGGGTCAGGATGGATGTAGCGGAGCTGTGTGTGTGATGTCTGAGGATCAGGGTGGATGTAGTGGAGTTGTGTGTGTGTGTGTGATGTCTGGGGATCAGGATGGATGTAGTGGCTTTGTGTGTGTGATGTCTGGGGATCAGGATGGATGTAGCGGAGCTGTGTGTGTGATGTCTGGGGATTAGGATGGATGTAGCGGGGTTGGGTGATGTCTGGAGATCAGGATGGATGTAGCGGCGTTGTGTGTAATGTGAGGGGGGATCAGGATGGATGTAGCGGCGTTGTGTGTGTGATGTCTGGGGATCAGGATGGATGTAGCGGAGCTGTGTGTGTGATGTGTGGGGATTAGGATGGATGTAGCGGGATTGTGTGTGATGTGTGGGGATAGGGATGGATGTAGTGGCGTTGTGTGTGTGTGTGATGTCTGGGGATCAGGATGGATGTAACGGAGCTGTGTGTGTGATGTCTGAGGATCAGGATGGATGTGGTGGAGTTGTGTGTGTGACGTCTGAGGATCAGGATGGATGTAGTGGTGTTGTGTGTGATGTCTTGGGATCAGGATGGTTGTAGCGGAGCTGTGTGTGTGATGTCTGGGGATTAGGATGGATGTAGCGGGGTTGTGTGTGTGTGTAATGTGTGGGGGTCAGGATGGATGTAGCGGAGCTGTGTGTGTGATGTCTGAGGATCAGGGTGGATGTAGTGGAGTTGTGTGTGTGTGTGATGTCTGGGGATCAGGATGGATGTAGTGGCATTGTGTGTGTGATGTCTGGGGATCAGGATGGATGTAGCGGAGCTGTGTGTGTGATGTCTGGGGATTAGGATGGATGTAGCGGGGTTGTGTGTGATGTCTGGAGATCAGGATGGATGTAGCGGCGTTGTGTGTAATGTGAGGGGGGATCAGGATGGATGTAGCGGCGTTGCGTGTGTGATGTCTGGGGATCAGGATGGATGTAGCGGAGCTGTGTGTGTGATGTGTGGGGATTAGGATGGATGTAGCGGGATTGTGTGTGATGTGTGGGGATCAGGATGGATGTAGTGGCGTTGTGTGTGTGTGTGATGTCTGCGGATCAGGATGGATGTAACGGAGCTGTGTGTGTGACATCTGAGGATCAGGATGGATGTAGTGGTGTTGTGTGTGTGTGTGATGTTTTGGCATCAGGATGGTTGTAGCGGAGCTGTGTGTGTGATGTCTGGGGATTAGGATGGATGTAGCGGGGTTGTGTGTGTGATGTGTGGGGGTCAGGATGGATGTAGCCGAGCTGAGTGTGTGATGTCTGAGGATCAGGGTGGATGTAGTGGAGTTGTGTGTGTGTGTGTGATGTCTGGGGATCAGGATGGATGTAGTGGCATTGTGTGTGTGATGTCTGGGGATCAGGATGGATGTAGCGGAGCTGTGTGTGTGATGTCTGGGGATTAGGATGGATGTAGCGGGGTTGTGTGTGTGTGTGATGTCTGGGGATCAGGATGGATGTAACGGAGCTGTGTGTGTGATGTCTGGGGATTAGGATGGATGTAGCGGGGTTGTGTGTGTGTGTAATGTGTGGGGGTCAGGATGGATGTAGCGGAGCTGTGTGTGTGATGTCTGAGGATCAGGGTGGATGTAGTGGAGTTGTGTGTGTGTGATGTCTGGGGATCAGGATGGATGTAGTGGCATTGTGTGTGTGATGTCTGGGGATCAGGATGGATGTAGCGGAGCTGTGTGTGTGATGTCTGGGGATTAGGATGGATGTAGCGGGGTTGTGTGTGATGTCTGGAGATCAGGATGGATGTAGCGGCGTTGTGTGTAATGTGAGGGGGGATCAGGATGGATGTAGCGGCGTTGTGTGTGTGATGTCTGGGGATCAGGATGGATGTAGCGGAGCTGTGTGTGTGATGTGTGGGGATTAGGATGGATGTAGCGGGATTGTGTGTGATGTGTGGGGATCAGGATGGATGTAGTGGCGTTGTGTGTGTGTGTGATGTCTGGGGATCAGGATGGATGTAACGGAGCTGTGTGTGTGATGTCTGAGGATCAGGATGGATGTAGCGGAGTTGTGTGTGTGACGTCTGAGGATCAGGATGGATGTAGTGGTGTTGTGTGTGATGTCTTGGGATCAGGATGGTTGTAGCGGAGCTGTGTGTGTGATGTCTGGGGATTAGGATGGATGTAGCGGGGTTGTGTGTGTGTGTAATGTGTGGGGGTCAGGATGGATGTAGCGGAGCTGTGTGTGTGATGTCTGAGGATCAGGGTGGATGTAGTGGAGTTGTGTGTGTGTGTGATGTCTGGGGATCAGGATGGATGTAGTGGCATTGTGTGTGTGATGTCTGGGGATCAGGATGGATGTAGCGGAGCTGTGTGTGTGATGTCTGGGGATTAGGATGGATGTAGCGGGGTTGTGTGTGATGTCTGGAGATCAGGATGGATGTAGCGGCGTTGTGTGTAATGTGAGGGGGGATCAGGATGGATGTAGCGGCGTTGCGTGTGTGATATCTGGGGATCAGGATGGATGTAGCGGAGCTGTGTGTGTGATGTGTGGGGATTAGGATGGATGTAGCGGGATTGTGTGTGATGTGTGGGGATCAGGATGGATGTAGTGGCGTTGTGTGTGTGTGTGATGTCTGCGGATCAGGATGGATGTAACGGAGCTGTGTGTGTGATGTCTGAGGATCAGGATGGATGTGGTGGAGTTGTGTGTGTGACATCTGAGGATCAGGATGGATGTAGTGGTGTTGTGTGTGTGTGTGATGTTTTGGCATCAGGATGGTTGTAGCGGAGCTGTGTGTGTGATGTCTGGGGATTAGGATGGATGTAGCGGGGTTGTGTGTGTGTGATGTGTGGGGGTCAGGATGGATGTAGCGGAGCTGAGTGTGTGATGTCTGAGGATCAGAGTGGATGTAGTGGAGTTGTGTGTGTGTGTGAGATGTCTAGGGATGAGGATGGATGTAGTGGCATTGTGTGTGTGATGTCTGGGGATCAGGATGGATGTAGCGGAGCTGTGTGTGTGATGTCTGGGGATTAGGATGGATGTAGCGGGGTTGTGTGATGTCTGGGGATCAGTATGGATGTAGCGGAGCTGTGTGTGTGATGTCTGAGGATCAGGGTGGATGTAGTGGAGTTGTGTGTGTGATGTCTGGGGATCAGGATGGATGTAGTGGCATTGTGTGTGATGTCTGGGCATCAGGATGGATGTAGCGGGGCTGTGTGATGTCTGGGGATCAGGATGGATGTAGCGGAGCTGTGTGTGTGTGATGTGTGGGGATTAGGATGTATGTAGCGGGGTTGTGTGTGATGTCTGGGGATCAGGATGGATGTAGCGGAGCTGTGTGTGCGATGTGTGGGGGTCAGGATGGATGTCCAGCTGGCCCTGCAGTGACAGTGTCGGGACCTGAGGAGGAAAGCGGAGGATCAGTACATGCGGTACGAGGTATGTACCATGTATGCATGTAATCTTGTATGTTTAGGTGGTATACGTTATACCAGCTGTACATATAATTACATACAGGATATATCTACCTTACATCAGCATCACTATATACGAGGGAGGTATATCTCCTGTATATAGTGATATGAACCATGCTGGGGTAACCTGGTCCATATAATTATATATGTGTAGATTATATGCAATGCGAGTGTCTGCAGCGTGTTCTCGCGGGTAGATGCCATTTGAATCACACTAAACGTCATCTACTCGCGACAAAACTCTGGCCTGGATCGCGTACTTGCGCACAGCCACTGGACGGGATCCAGGAGATAAAGGAGAAAGAAAATGCAGTGATAAGCCACGCCCCTTTTTACCATGGCCGGTATTTTTTTGTGACAAAGGTGGCAAGCCTACCTTTATCTGATATAATCCTGCATCAACCCCAAACGTTTTGAGGACGTATACGCCATCCAGTTCTGTAAGAGGAGAAGCTTCTCTATAGCCTTGCCTAGACCTTGCACACAGTGGTGTCATGATTTATATGTTCAGCAATGTTTAGTATTTGAATATACTCATTATTTACTATGTTCTTGGAATATTCTAGTGAAGTATGAGACTTTCATTCTAAGCCTAGAAATGATTTTATGTTTCACTGTAGAAAGCGTGGGATTTGTGCAGCTCATCTACGATGCGACAGTCCACTATGTCACGGTATGTAATAAACTTGATGCGCTCTACATGTTGAGCAGAATCATAAATTTTCATACAATGTGTCCACTGTAGAGTTGTCCATAACCTGGACACATCCCATTTCAGGCTCCTTCACTCTGACATATTTGCAAGAGCAAATTTGCGTGCTCAATGCTCAGGAAATAGAGCCCATTCACTTAAATAGGGGTGTTCACATTTCCAAATTTTGCACACGCATTTGCACCTCAAAGGTCCCCATAGACGTCAATGAGGGTGTGTGCAAATATGTGAGCAATATGCAAGGAGATGCATAATATGCTGGGAAAAAACACATCTGGAACTGCCTAACAAGTTCAATTGGTGCGTCTTGTTTGCCGCATGCAAAGAAGGATACCATGCAGGCAGGAAAAATATTGGCGCAGCAATGTATCGTTCATTCTGCAAAAATATAGTGCTGAGGTGTGTGCAAATCCATATATCGTGTGAAGGAACCCTTCTTATATAATGATCTTGTCTTTCTTGTCATTCATACTAGGGGGCATTCTAAGTTTTCCATTCCCTGCTCAGACCAACATGCACCGTTTCCTTCAGGCTTCTGTATTGTTTGTGAGCATTAACCCTTTTGGCAGTGCAGGATATAATTTTTTTTCTACTGAATTAACCTGCAATTTTCACACAAAAACACATTGCCCCCCCCCCCCCCCATAGAAATCGAGGGCTGATGTGCGATATCGCAGGACAAGATTCGCACTTGCCCCAGTAAATACGACCTGAGAAACACAGGTGGGATGGTGTATGATGGCCCAGCAGTGACAAACCGAGGCAGTACTACATCAAAATGGTTAATGATTGTAGTGCGTGGCTGCAGAGGAGGCTCAGAACATTCAACCATACAGAAGGACACTTATCTACAGATGGATACATACACTAATGAGTGATCGTCACCTTCACGTCCTCATACACTAATGAGTGATCGTCGCCTTTCCAAAGTCATACACTAATGAGTGATCGATCGTCACCTTTCCATCCTCATGCACTAATGAGTGATCGTCACCTTTTTGTCCTCATACACTAACGACCGAACGTCACCTTCCTGTTCTCATACACTAACGAGCAATTGCCACCTTCCCGTCCTCCTACACTAACTACCGATCATCACCTTCCCGTCCTCCTACACTAACGACCGATCGTCATCTTCCCGTCCTCATACACTAACAACCGATCATCATCTTTCCGTCCTCAAACACTAATGAGTGATCGTCATCTTCCCGTCCTCATACACTAATGAGTGATCGTCACCTTCCCCTCCCCATACACTAACAAGCGAACGTCATCTTCCCGTCCTCATACACTAACGACTGATCGTCATCTTTCCGTCCTCAAACACTAATGAGTGATCGTCACCTTTCCATCCTCATACACTGAGTGATCGTCACCTTCCCATCCTCATACACCAACGAACGAATGTCACCTTCCGGTCCTCATACACTGATGACCGATCTTCACCTTACCGTCCTTATACACTAATGAATGATTGTCACCTTACCGTCCTTATACACTAATGAGTAATCATCACCTTCCTGTCCTTATACACTAACAAGCGATCGTCACCTTCCCATCTTCATACGCTAAAAAGCGATCGGCACCTTCCTGTCCTAACGCACACTAACGACTGATTGTCACCTTTCCGTCCTCATACACTAATGAGTGATTGTCACCTTCCTGTCCTCATACACTAACGAGCGATCGCCACCTTCCGGTCCTCATAAACTAACGACCGAACGTCACCTTCCTGTCTTCATACGGTAACGACCGAACGTCTTCTTCCATACCCATACACTAATTAGCAATCGTCACCTTCATGTTCTCATACACTAATGACTGAACATCACCTTTCCGTCCTCATATACTAACGACCGCTCGTCGTCTTCCTGTCCTCATACACTAATGAGTGATTGTAACCTTCTCGTCCTCATACACTAATGAGCGATCGTCACCTTCCCATCCTCATACACTAACGAGCGATCGTCACCTTCCCGTCCACATGTACTAACGAGTGAACGTCACCTTCCCGTCCACATGTACTAACGAGTGATCGTCACCTTCCCGTCCTCATACCCTAATGAGTGAACGTCACCTTCCCATCCTCATACACTGAGTGATCGTCACCTTCCCGTCCTCATACACTAACACCTGAATGTCACCTTTCCGTACCCATACACTAACGAATGATTGTCACCTTCCCGTTTTCATACACTGAGTGATCATCACCCTCCTGTCCTCATACACTAACGACCGCACATCACCTTTCCGTACCCATACACTACAGCTGATCGTCACCTTCCCATCCTCATACACTAACGAGTGATCGTCATCTTCCTGTTCGCTAATTGTTCGGTCGGTTTAATCAGCGCTCGTTCAGTTGTTCTCATCACTTATAGAGCATCTTACTGATTTAGGGTGCATTCCCACGAACGTATATCGGCTTGGTTTTCACGCCAAGCCGATATACGTTGTCCTCGTGTGCAGGGGGGGGGGGGGTGAAGAGCAAGGAGCAGGAACTGAGCTCCCGCCCCCTCTCTGCCTCCTCTCCGCCCCTCTGCACTATTTAAAATGGGAAGAGGCGGGGGCGGGGCTAATTCTCGGAGCCTAGCCCCGCCCCCACCCCACCTCCTTTCATTGCAAATAGTGCAGAGGGGCGGAGAGGAGGCAGAGAGGGGGCGGGAGCTCAGTTCCTGCTCCTGGCTCTTCCATCCTCCTTCCCCCTGCACACGAGGACAACGTATATCGGCTCGGCGTGAAAACCGAGACGATATACGTTCGTGGGAACGCAGCCTTATGGTTGAAAAACCAACGATGATCTGCTGTGTATATCGGCTGCGAACAGGTTAGCGGTGACATCACTCGCTTGTATCAGCTTGTCTAAAAGAACCCTCCGTCCTGTATTGTATCCATGGCTTGTCCCTCCTCCCCAGCGCACCGTGTGGTCATAGGTCTGCAAGAAATACTTCACAAATGCTGTTTTAGTTTCACGCATTAACTAAAGATCAGCATGATGGCTCTGCCATCAGAGTTCTGCTCCGAAGGGATTAAGCCTGCACTTTCATTGGTAGCTGTGAGCCACGCTCATCTCTTGTGTTGGAGGGATTTAGGAGAGAGGGTTACAGAGCTTCTTCTGATGGCCATGTCGGTTATATATTCCAGGTGAGAAGAAGGGACGTCTCCCCATCATTCCCGGGAATGTGTGTACGCAGGACCCGCGCTCAGCACCACCTGAGACCCTCATACGTCCAGGACTACTAGCCATAGAGACTACCTGTACCTGCAGTACGCCATAACGTAAGACCCTGCTGCGCCCTCCGCCATCCGGCTCCAGCTGCTGCCAATGACTCGCATCCGGGGGCTCAATAATAAAATTTCATTATTTGTGCTTTTTGTAAGACATCCGACAATAAATATTCTTGTATAATTGTTTTGCCAATTTGAAAGGTTTTAATAAGATGATAATTGAGCAAAACTGTATAAAATAAGTGATAATTTAACTAAGATACATGAAATAGGTGATATGGCATACACTTTTACAATATTTCTTATGCAAAGGTTAAGTAATGATATCACCAAGGGATATACATCAACACATTCATATTGCACATGAATAGGCTTACATCACAAACACATCTTCTGTCTGGGAACATCAACTGGAGGAAGAAGCAGCGGAGGACAGAGAACCCATCCCATCTGTAGGAGCCTTCCTTAACACATCATCTGTCTGGACATCAGCTGGAGAAGCGGGCAGCGGAAGACAGAGAACCCATCCCATCTGTAGGAGCCTTCCTTAACACATCATCTGTCTGGACATCAGCTGGAGAAGCGGGCAGCGGAAGACAGAGAACCCATCCCATATGTAGGAGCCTTCCTTTACACATCATCTGTCTGGACATCAGCTGGAGAAGCGGGCAGCGGAAGACAGAGAACCCATCCCATCTGTAGGAGCCTTCCTTAACACATCATCTGTCTGGACATCAGCTGGAGAAGCGGGCAGCGGAAGACAGAGAACCCATCCCATATGTAGGAGCCTTCCTTAACACATCATCTGTCTGGACATCAGCTGGAGAAGCGGGCAGCGGAAGACAGAGAGCCCCTGGGAACTACACTATGAGAGAGCGTCCCCTACTCATGGGTCCTTGGCTTCTGTCCTCCCTGCATCTATTCCCATCTTTTATACACTATGGAATAGCTTAGTCATCTACTATGTCCTAAGCTTGCATCTTTGCAAAGAACAAAGGTTTGTTTCCCTGAGGTTATCACACATCCAAAGAGTATTATCAGCCATTCACATGGGTGGCTGCCGCGTGATGGCAAAAAAATATGTTGCAGTGCAGAAATCCTCAGAATGACTGCTAATGCCTAAATAGAGCCATCAGTCTTCTTTTCCCAGCGTTGGACGCAACTAAACTCAACTGACACCCACGCGTGCTGAAGTCTATGAGAGCAGGGTGATAATTACTGCCATTCTGTGGCCATTGACTTTCATGTCAAGTTTTCTGAATACGTACTAATTTGCCTGCACTGTAAAGTCTGCCTACTGAAGTTTGTTGTAACTAAGTAAAGTCACTAGTAAAGTTTTTACTGGGCCTTGACCGTTCCGGAGGACCCGAGGTACTTTACACTTGTTAAGTGTTATTTACTCGCCGTATATGAATGCCAGTGTGTGGAACGGTGGCGTCACAAACTGATAACTACAACCCCCATCATACTTTTTACTTTATGTAATGTTCCAATAGGACGTTACAATTTTTGGCCTCACGATCAGCTGATTGCACTAGTATGTGCAGGGGTGAGTGTCGGGCATAGTTTGCCTGACAGTCGTCCCGTCTAAAAGGGCCTTAACACTGGCAAAGAGAGAGAAGATTCAAAAAGATTTAGATGTTACGTATTCGGGTGTGGAACCACTGTGTCGTCCCTCTGGGCAGGAAAACCACCCAATGAAACTGACAGCTAACCCAGAGACCGGCTTCTCACTCCTCAGCGTGTAGCTTGGCACGAGGTGGAAACTAGGACTGAGCAAGCTCTGCACTGGTGAAGGAAAGGGAGATTTTCATCTAACAGAGACCAGGGTGATCATACTTAAAACAATGGCCCAAAGCTGGAACCTAGGTGCTGACTAACCCTGCCGCAACCCTAACACCAGAACAGGTCATACCAAGCAGGAACAGAAGCTGAGGGTGAGAGTAGGTAAGGAACACAAGTAGAAAATAGCTACAGCAGACTGGAGATCAGTAGCAACAGAGATCACTGCAGGAGCAGCAGCCACAAGCTGTCATACAAGCACAACAACACTACAGCATTAATGACCAGGTCTGAGGGAGCTTTATAGTGGAGTGATTGGCAAAGAGCCTCCAGCTGAGCAGAGAAGTCAGGAAGTGTTAACTCCAGAGATGCTGGAGCAAAACAAACACCAACTAGATAACAGACAGAGCAGAGCAGCAGACATATCTGCTATACCTAACACTAAAAAAGCATGAACAATGGGCAGCAACTAACAGAATGGTATTTAACTAAGAGAAATGCAAAGTCCTACAACTGGGCAAGAAAAATGAAAAAAGCACATACAGAATGGGAGGAATTGGGCTAAGCAGCAGCACATGTGAAAAAGACTTGGGTATACTAATAGGTCACAGACTGAGGGTGCATTGACACGAACGTATATCGGCTCGCTTTTCACGCTGAGCCGATATACGTTGTACTCGTGTGCAGTGGGGGGGGGGGGGATGGAAGAGCCAGGATCAGGAACTGAGCGCCTGCCCCCCTCTCTGCCTCCTCTCCGCCCCTCTGCACTATTTGCAATGGGAAGAGGTGGGCGGGGGTGGAGCTAATTCTCGTACTTTAGTCCTGCCCCTATCCCGCCTCCTTGCAAATAGTGCAAAGGGGCGGAGGGGAGGCAGAGAGGGGGCGGGAGCTCAGTTCCTGCTCCTGGCTCTTCCATCCTCCCCCCCCCCCCCCCCGCACACGAGGACAACGTATATCGGCTCGGCGTAAAAACCGAGCCGATATACGTTCATGTGAATTCACCCTGAACATGAGTCAACAATGTGATGCAGCAGCCAAAAAGGCAAACACAATTCTGGGATGTATTAAGAGAAACATAGAGTCTAGATCACCTGAGGTACTTATCCCCCTTCACTCTTCCTTAGTCATTCCTCATCTGGAATACTGTGTCCAGTTCTCGGCACCCCACTTTAAAAAAAGACATTGACAAACTGGAGCAAGTTCAGAGAACAGTTACCAAGATGGTGAGCAGTCTGCAAATCATGTCCTATGAAGAACGGTTAAAGGATCTGGGAATGTTTAGCTTGCAGAAGAGAAGGCTGAGAGAAGAATTAATATCTGTCCACAAATATCTGAAGGGCTGTCACAGTGCACAGGGATCAGCCCTATTCTCATGTGCACAAGGAAAGACTAGAAGCAATGGGATGAAACTGAAAGGGAGGAGACACAAATTAGATATTAGGCAGTAAGGGGGATCAATGAGTGGAACAGGTTGCCATGGGAGATGGTGAGTTCTCTTTCAATGGAAGTGTTCAAACAAAGGCTGGACAGACATATGTCTGGGATGATTTAGTGAATCCGGCATTGAGCAGGGGGTTGGATGACCCTGCGGGTCCCTTCCAACTCTATGAATATTATGTAAAGATATTAGCAAAATAAAGGGCACAATAAGGTTACAAGAGGATCTGGATGATTTGCGGCAGATGAGGTTGTTATGGGAATAAATCATATTGCAGAAGATTTCACTGGTTTCCTCCAAATTGGTTATAATGAGAAGCCTCATGCATGAATATATGTATTTGAACTCACGGATGCTATCCGTCAGCCCCCAAACCCTTCTTTATTCAAAGAAAGTACAATACAGATATACTGAATATGACACACCAATTACATGCATACCCCTCGCAACATCATAACAAATTATGATTGGCCTAGTATGTAATGACACTAATGATTAACATATGTTTACGTCCCAGGTGTATGTCGCTATGTGAATATATAATTCCTATGTACCCAAGACTTTATTAATATTCCAATCTGAACCAAAAGTATGCAGTCAGAGATAGGAAATTCCTCCCCTTGCTAGCTCTGGGAACCGTACGTGGGAGCTTCAACTTCTACTTGTATATACCAGGGTATAATATGGAGCTTGTTAACTATTTAACTGCTAGCCATTTCCTATGAAGGTGTATATCTGAATATATACGGTTGTGAAGGCTGATATAAGAAACACATGTATATTATTATTACTACAACAAGGTGTAACACTGATAAGTGGATGGTTCTGCACATTCACAGAGGAAATACATGTCACCATTACACACTAACGGCTTCTGCACACTGGTGAGAACGACGGCCCGATATCGCTCTCGCAAACCTTCTAAAAATCCTATATGTGAGGCGTTTTCATGTGTAAACAGCCTTACATCAATGTGGGCCCTGCATCACATTGCTTTCAATGGGGCAGCAGCAGTGCTGGCCCCACTTAAAACTTAGTGAGAACATTGCGATCTCCTGCCGCTGCTGGGATTCCTTCATCCTCACAGGGAGTCCCCTCATCACTGAACATCCTGCTACTGCTGTCACAGTGTTTAGTGATGAGGGGACTCCCCGCAGGGATGAAGGAATCCCCTGTTGCTGTTACAGCAGAGGAAAGGGATTGCAATGTTTCCACTATGTTTTCAATGTTGCCGGGGCAGCTGCCGCCCCATTGAGAACAAGCTTAACCCCTTAACGACCAGCCCATAGTGTTTTTACGTCCTCCCGAAGTGGGCTTTATTCTCTGAGGACATAAAAACATGTGTCCTGCAGAGAATAAAGCTCCTCGGGCTCTGAAAGGGCAGCTGAAATTACTCACCGAGGTCCGCCGCACTGCTCCCCGCTGTCCCGATGCTCCGGGCCCCGTAGCCGTCCTTCTGCGCATGCGCGCCAGGCGGCATTACGTCAGCCGCATGCGCAGAAGGCCCGGCAGCGCGGGAAATTTAAAATCTCCTGGCTCCCGGCTCCTGTAGGTAGCCGGGAGGCAGGAGATGTCAGCGGAGACCGTGATCGCTGTTATCCAATGAATAACGGCGATAGCGGATAAGTGAAAAAAAGTGTAAAAAAAGAAAAGTTTCACCTCCCCTCATGGATCGGATCCATGAGGGGAGGTGAAAATACTCACTTCAGGTCCGCCGATGTCCTCCGGCCGGTGTCGGGACCCCCGCTGGCTTCTGCGCATGCGCCGATGTGGCGCGCATGCGCAGAAGGCCGGCGAGCCCGGCAAATTCAAAATCTCCCTGCACCCGGCTGTCACAGATAGCCGAGTGCAGGGAGATGTGACTGGGGAACGCTGTATGCGGTTTCCAGTCATATGATCACCGTTATCCATCGGATAATGGTGATCATATAAAGTTAAAAAGTAAAAAAAAAAAAAGTTAAAAGTTAAAAAAAAGTTTAAAAAGTTAAAGTTTCATCTCCCCTTACGGATACGATCCGTAAGAGGGGTTGAAATTACGTACCCAAGGTCCCGAATTGTTCCCTGTTGGGATGTTGCTCTGTGGACCTTACCCCAGCTTCGGCGCATGCGCCCGTCAGCATGATGGCGGACGCATGCGCAAAAGTGAAATATTGCCCAAGAAATTTAAAATCTCTCTGCTCCTGTCTACCAAAGGTCGCCAAGAGCCTGGAGATGTCACGTGATCGCCGTTATCCAATGCATAATTGCAATCACGTAAAAGTTCTTTAAAAAGTGGCAGTTTCATCTCCCCTCACCGATGCGATCGGTGGGGGGAGATGAAACATCTTCTCGGAGGCTTCCGCATTTTAATCCAGATGCGATTATCCTCCATGGATCCTGCCGGCTGCTGCGCATGCGCCCGCCAGCAAAATGCCGGACACATTCGCAGGAGCCGGGAAGCCCAGGAAATTTTAAATCTCCTTGCTCCCAGCGACCAACGGTTGCTGAGTGCTTGGAGCAGTGACTGGCGGCCTCGTTGAGCGGTCCCCGGTCACATGATAACGTAGCAAACTAACATTAGGCCGGTCACACATGACCGGAGAGGAATTACGGGTTCTGCATGCGCTTGATCAGCGGTAATCCACGGATCAATCGCATGCATTGGATTACACAATTCCCCCCAATTAGCGGGTCAGAATTATGTAATCCACTCGCAGAAACAGAACACGGCATGATATATTTTACCGCGAATATCCGCGACCTAGAGCCCATTGTGCTCTATGACCGCGGATATACTCGCAGCCCATATGCAAATACATTGTGTATGGGCTGTGGGTACCCGGGTCATCTCTAAGCGAAGGCGCGGGAAATGCAAACAAAAAAAAAGTACTGCGCATGACCGCCTGTGTGAGTAGGCTGTTATGCGCAGTACATTAGGCGGCCGTTCGCAGGGTCACAGCCCGGCTCACAGCTGGAATCCGCTGCGGGCCTCCGCAAGCGGATTCCGCCTACGGCTGCGTGAGCCCGGCGTTATTCAGACCGCTACCTGTAATACGTAATTTACAAGAAGCCCCGGGAACGCTCGCCTTCATGCAGTTCCAGGAGCAGCTTGTTGAGTGCCATCTCTGTGAGACCGCCGCACCGCAGCAAGATTACAAAGCCTCACAGAGCGCCACTTTTTACACTCCATGCCTGCTGCTGAGATTACGAAATACCCCCCAAAATACATGAGAGGAGGGGGACTACCCGGTTTTATTGCCCCATGTGCCCATCCCAAGCAGCCTCCGTAATTACCCCTGTCTTCGGACATAAAACGCATTTTATATTATTACCTTTATCTAATATTTAGGGAATGCTAAAAAATGGGGATGGCGGGGGGAGGGGGGGGTTATTTTTAGGAAGTCAATTTTTTTTCCGTATAAGTGGGCAATGGGGCCTGGAATTTATTCAGTTCTGCCCTGAAATCCAGCGGGCATTCCCTCCATTATGGGCCTAGCCATGTGTCCTGTAAGTAGATTAGGGCCACAACGGGAATGTTTTTGAACACAGGACAAACAGGGGGATCCATTTTGTGGTGAACGTCTTCATTCCTATGTACACTGTACAAAAAAAACTGTTTTTAAATTGACAAAATTGCCAAAAAAATGAAAATCGTAATTTTTTTCCTTTTGCTTTGCTTAGATTCATTCAAATACTGTGGGGTAAAAATACGCAGTACACCCCTAGATGAATTTGTTAAGGGGTCTAGTTTTCAAAATGGGGTCATTTGTGGGGGTTCTCTATCGTTTTGGCCGCTCAATGGCTCTATAAGTAGGCAATGGGGACTGGAATTTATTCCGTTGTACCCTGAAATCCAATGGGTGCTCCTTCCATTATAGGCCTAGCTATGTTTCCTTTAAGTAGATTAGGGCCACAATGGGTAAGTTTTTGAGCACGGGACAAACGGGGGTATCCATTTTGGGGTGAACGTCTTCATTCCTATGTACACTGTACAAAAAAAACAGTTCTTAAATTGACACAATTGCCAAAAAAATGAAAATCATAATTTTTTCCTTCTGCTTGGCTTAGATTCATTCAAAAACTGTGAAGTCAAAAAGTCATCGTACCCCTAGATAAATTCGTTAAGGGGTCTACTTTTTAAAATGGGGTCACTTGTGGGCGTTCTCCATCGTTTTGGTCACTCAATGGCTCTACAAGTGTGCAATAGGGCCTAAATCTCCTTCAAGCAAAATTTCTGTTCCGACAGCCACCGGTTTCTCCTTTAATTTTGGGCCCCATTGTGCATCCAGACGTAAGATTAGGGCCACAATGGGTATGTTTCTCAGCACGGGACAAACAGGGGTATCCATTCTGGGGTGCAAATCCTAATTTTCATGTGTACTATAGAAAAAAGTCCTGTCTTTAAAATGACATATTTGCGAAAATATGAAATTTTAGTTTTTCTCTTCTAAAATGCATTGGCTCCTAAAAAAAACCTGTGGGGTTAGAATACTCATGACACCCCTCAGTGAATATGTTAAGGGGTGTAGCTTTTAAAATGGGGTCACTTGTGGGGGTATCTATCATTTTGTCTCCTATGAGCCTTTCCAATCTTGGCTTGGTGTAGGAAAACAAAGTGTTCCTCGAAATGCTGAAAAGTAATGTTAAATTTGTACGTCTCCTAAATGGTTAAAAAAAAATGAAAGTTTTTCCAATGTGTGCCAAAAATAAAGTAAACGGATGGAAATATATATCTTAGCAAAAATTTCTATATTATGTTTGCATATATTTGAGATATTGCAGTTGGAAATGTGAAAAAATGACGGTTTTTCAAAATTTTCCCAATTTTGGCACTTTTAATAAATAAACACAAAGTCTATCGGTCTTTTTTTTCCGCCTCGATGAAGTACAACATGTGTCGAAAAAACAATGTCAGAATCGCTTGGATATGCAAAACCTTTCTGGTGTTTTTCCATGCTAAAGTGACACGTGTCAGATTTGCAAAATTTGGCCTAGTCATTAAGGCGCAAACAGGCTTGGTCACTAAGGGGTTAAACCCCTAGATTTGACAGCCTCATATCCCTGCAGAGCTGAAGGAATCCCCAGCTGCAGCTATGACAGCAGCAGCGGATTGCGATCTTCTCCCATTGCTTTCAGTGGGGCAAGCGCTGCTGCCGCCGGCACCCTTGAAAGCAATGAGCGCTATCGCAGAAAGGTAGGACATGCTGTGATTTTTTTCCACGCAGCATTGCAAATGAGAAGGAAACAATTGAAATTCATTGGTTTCATAATCATGAGTTTTCACTCTTGCAGCACAAGAAAATCGCCAGATTTTCTCACCAGTGTGAAGGCGCCCTAAATGGAAGAACACTGGGAAACACTGACATAGAAAAGTACTTGGGGATTTTAGTTAACTGTACTAGAGGGGTCCACCATTACTGGTTGGGTGCCTCAGGGGGCAGTACTGGAACGATCACTGCTACTAGTGGGGTACCACAGGGGGCAGTACTAGAGGGGTCACCGTTACTAGTGGGGTACCACAGGGGGCAGTTCTGGAGGGGTCACTGCAACTAGTGGGGTACCACAGGGGACAGTACTGGAGGGGTCACCGTTACTAGTGGGGTACCACAGGGAGTTGTACTGAAAGGGTCACTGCTACTAGTGGGGTTCCACAGGGGGGCAGTACTTGAGGGTTCACTGTTACTAGTGGGGTACCACGGGGCAGTACTGGAGTCGTCACCATTATTAGTGGGGTACCACAGGGGGCAGTACTGGAGGGGTCACCGTTACTAGTGGGGTACCACAGGGGGCAGTATTGGATGGGTCACTGTTACTAGTGGGGCACCACAGGAAACAGTACTGGAGGGGTCACTGCTACTAGTGGGGTACCACAGGGGGCAGTACTGGAGGGGTCACCGTTATAGGGGGCAGTACTGGAGGGGTCACAATTAATAGTGGGGTACCACAGGGGGCAGTATTGGGCCCTATTTTTTTATATATATTTAGTAATGATCTGGTAGAAGGATTGAACAGTAAAATAGCAATATTTGCAGACAAGTAATTAACACAAAAGAGAGCAGAATGCAGTTGGAGGCAGAAAAGTGTCAGATGAGGTGCAACACTGATAAATGTAAGGTTCTGCACATGGGCAGAGAAAAAAAAGCATCTCACCATTAGGGTGGAAACCCACTGGCAATTTTTTCTATCTTGCGCTGCAAGAGCAAGTGAAAACACTCGCCTCGCAGCGCAAGAAAGATTCCGGGATGAGACCGGGATATCGCCAGTCTTTTCAATGGGACCAGTGGCAGCGGCGCTAGCCCAATTGAAAAGATAGGGAGAATACCGAGGACTTCTGCCACAGCTGTGACAGCTGTGGCAGGAGTTTCCTTCATCTGCGGGGATGAAGGAATCCTCTGCCACAGCTGTCACAGCTGTGGCAGAAGTGCAGCATGCTATCCATTGCTTTCAATGGGATCGACGCTACTGCCAGTCCCATTGAAAGCAGTGGTTTGTGGCAAACCCTGCAGTGTGATTTTCGGGGAAGGGCTTGAAATATAAGCCCTTCCCTGAAAATCATCATTAAGTGGTAAAAAAAGGAAAAAAAAAATTACTCACCTCTCTGCCGCTCAGACGCGTCCTCCGCCTGGCTTCCCGACACTGCTGTCCAGCACTTTCAGCAGGCGGTGTGACTGAACTTTTGGAGTGCTGCTGTAACTCTTTTTCTTCTTGTGTGACTTATTATGCTTCCCATGGACTCTCGCACATACTAGCGGTTATTAGGGGATAAATAGAAGGTAGACAGAGCTGTTGGGGGTCGTCGGCAGAGTCAAAAAGGAGGAGGACGTCAGTCAGAGACAGCAAGAAGTGCAGCACATTCTGCCTCAAGGTCGAACGCGGTAGATACTCACTCCCTTGGCATCCCACAGCAGAGGAAGAGAAACATCTCTCCGAGATGCACTTCTACAAAAGTAGTGAGTCATAACTTTCTAGTGAAGTCAAAGCCGTGATCAGTATTCTAGCCACTTATCCTTCTGCTCCACTTACTCTTCAGTTAATCTAATTCATTTCTTCCGTCAAATCTACTAATGGGGAAATCGTCAAGTTCGTTAATCTACAGTAAATATAATAGAGAGAGCGTTGAAGTTCAAGTGTTATCAATACCATTGTACTTTGCCTGCTTGCAACACCTGTATTCCTGTTCAACTACGTTTTCAACATGTACTATAATCCACTGTGTTCATTGCAAATTACCAAAGTTAGTAAATCTGCTCACTCTCGGATTACCAACATATACTGGATTCATCTCCGTTATTTCTGCGGCATATCATCCGGAGTGTCCAATTAGAGTGTGGCGTCACCGTGACAAGAACTAGGCCTCCGTCCATATGCACAGTAAGTGTATTGGGGTGTTGCAACAGGAGGAAAGATGGCAGTGCGGGGACACATGGGAGAATGCATGGAGTCTCCTGCGGTGAATGTGGAAAGTGGAGAAAGTGTTGTATTAAAGAAAGCTATATACAAGAGTAAGCATGTGTCTAATAATAATGATGTGTGTATGGAGGATACATCTGGGGACAATGTGGTAGTGAATGCACCTATGAATGAAAGTGAACATGTGGGTAAGGAGGGAGTTTGTGAGGGGACTAGCGAGGAGGTATGTCTGGGGAATAAAGAAGTATATTTGGATAGTGGAGAGTCTGTGAAAAATACTAGCAGGAAAGGTGAAGTGGTGGAGGCTAAACCAGGCCCACTGGTCCTCCCGGTGACCTTCGGTAGCAGAAGTTATGCCTGTATGGGCACTGGGACGGCTACAGAGTCTCTGTCTGGTGGACCTAAAAATCCCAATGCAGCAACTAAGACACGAGGCACACACTGAGGAGCTGGCGGGGTAGAGGTAGCACTTGTCCCGGTGGCTCTACCAGACTCCTCCCCGGGAAGATGCTCGGAACCTCAACCTCAAGGAAGTCAGCACTGATTATTCTGTCAAAGGGTAAGGATTCATCCCATATTGAGAATTGGCGGCCTATGGCGCTTTTCAATATGGACCGGAAGGTTTTGGCCAAAATATTATTTAGACGCTTGGTGCAGTTTGCGTCCGAACTACACTCGGGGAACCAACATTGCTCTATTCCTGGCTGAAGCACTTTTAGTGCTGTACAAGGTGCCTGAAGGCCATGGAGCAGGGTAAGGCTGGAAACTGGAGAGGATTTTTGCTGTCCTTGGATCAGGCAAAAGCATTTGATAGGGTTGATCTCAAGGTATGTCTGGTCTGTCCTTTTAAGATATGGTTTACTGGGAGGGTTTGTAGATCGGCTAAAGGCTTTATACAAAGGGACAGAGAGTTCCCGTTGGTGAACAGTTGGATCAAGCGCTACTTTGGAGTGGAGTCCATCAGGATTATCCTTTGAGTCCGCTGCTATGTGTGTTTGTGATAGGTCCCTTTCTGAGGAGTTGGGTTTTTGTGTCTTTTCCGGGGGAGGCGGGATGGGTGATGTCGGAGGGTAATGAGTATTTGGAAGCTTCCAGATTGCGAGTCAACTGGGATAAGTGCAAACGACTGGGAAGAGGTGATCTCTGTTTTGATCTCTCAGGCACTCTTCCTGTGCCCCAAGAATTTGCAAAAGTGTTGGGCATCTATTTCGGCCAGGGTGATTACCCCAAGAAAAATTGGGAAGGTAGACTAAAGGATGCCAGTCAAAAGGTGGATCAATGGAGTGGATGGTCATTATCCCTGAGGGAAAGGGTGAGTCTCATTAAAACCTTCCTGCTCCCTTTGTTAATTTATCTGGATAGTGTTTTTTCAATTGTTATGGGGAAATAGGCTGAATCTAGTCAAACATGAAGTTACATACCGCATAAGGAGACTAGGGGATTAGGTATGGTGAATCTCGTGGTATTCCTAGACCAACATAGGAAACTTCTGGAGTTAAGAAAGGGCTCCCTTTTGGGTAGTCTCCTCAAAGGCATGGTTTCAGCCCTTCTTCCAGGAATGGGAGACAGGGGGACGAGTGAAAGACTTTTGTACAACTCATTGATATCTCCTGGCTTATGTTGCATTGGTTCTGAAGGTTATTTGTCGATGGGGTTTGGGGTTTGTAGAGATCAGGATCATGTCAAGGAGATTGCTTGACAAAAGGGTTGTGGCCTCCCACTTCCAGAAACGATTGGCCGTCAGGGACTGCCCAAGCCAGGACCTGAAGTGTAACATAGTAAACTAGGCCGAATTAAGACAACGTCCATCTAGTTCAGCCTGTTAATAGTTCCTACCTGTCTGTAAGGCTCGCTGCTCCCCTAAAATCTATATCCTGTAATATCCTTCCGCTCCAGAAAGACATCAAGTCCCCTCTTGAATTCCTCTATGGATTTTGTCATCACCACGTCCTCAGGCAGAGAGTTCCACAGTCTCACTGCCCTTACAGTAAAGAACTCTTTGTCTGTGTTGGTGATGAAACCTGCTTTCTTCTAGACATAGCAGATGCCCTCTTGTTACCGTTGCAGTCCTGGGTATAAACAGATCCTGGGAGAGATCCTTGTATTGTCCCCTCATGTATTTATACATAGTTATTTGATCGCCCCTTAGCCGTCTTTTTTCTAGGGTAAATAATCCCAGTTTTGGTGCCTCTCTGGGTATTCCAGTCCCTTCATTCCATGTATTAGTTTAGTTGCCCTTCTTTGAACCCCCACAAGCACTGCTACATCTTTCCTGAGCACCGGTGACCAGAACTGTACACAGTATTCCATGTGGGGCCTGACGAGTGCCTTATATAGTGGGAGGATAATGTTCTCGTCCCTCGCCCCTATGCCTCTTTTAATGCATCCCAAGACTTTATTAGCTTTTGCAGCTGCTGACTGGCATTGGTTACTCCAGTTTAGTCTACAGTCCACTAGTACCCCCAGGTCTTTTTGCATCTCACTTTTCCCTAGCAGTACCCCATTTAGTGTATATTGGTGACATCCATTTCTCCTGCCCATGTGCATAACCTTACATTTATCAACATTGAACTTTATTTGCCATTTTTCTGCCCAAGCCCCCAGCTTATCTAGGTCAGTTTGTAGCCGTACCTTGTCCTCTTTTGCATTGATATTGTATAATTTTGTGTCATCGGCAAATATTGATATTTTGCTGTGCAGCCCCTCTATCAGGTCGTTAATAAATATATTGAACAGAGTGGGGCCTAATACTGAACCCTGTGGCACCCCGCTAGCGATGGTGGCCCAATCAGAGTATGAACCATTTATTACCACCCTCTGCTTTCTATCTCTGAGACAGTTCTTTACCCAGATACACATGTTTTCACCCAATCCGAGCTGCCTCATTTTATATATCAGCCTATTATGGGACACAGTGTCAAATGCTTTAGAAAAATCCAGATATACAAGATCCATAGACTCTCCCAGGTCCAGCCTAGAGCTTACTTCATCGTAGAAGCTGATCAGATTGGTCTGACATGATCGACCCTTCATGAACCCATGCTGGTGAGGAGTTATTTCATGTTCTCCTTGAGGTATTGTACGATGGTGTCTCTCAGAAACACCTTGAATATTTTTCCCGTTACTGAAGTGAGACTTACCGGCCTGTAGTTACCAGGCTCACTTTTGGTCCCCTTTTTATATATTGGAACCACATTGGCAATGCGCCAATCCAGAGGTACAACCCCGGTCTTCATAGTGTCCATAAATATTAGAAATAGCGGCCTAGCTATCTCATCACTTAGTTCCCTTAGAACCCTTGGGTGTATTCTATCTTTAACCGATTCCGCACTTCCTCCAGTGTTAGATATGTAATATTTTGCGGGGGGTTCAATTTATTCCCCTGCATCTCATGTGGCATTTCCTTCTCATTTGTGAATACACAAATGGGTAGGCTAGTGTTATTTAATTCAGCAAGGGTCCCATTGAAATTTGGGGATTTGGCTTGGCGTTCTTTCCATGGTAAGCTGTATGTGAGGGATAATCTGAAGTACAAGAGCTTGGAGGAAAGAAATTGCCACCGAGAAGAGTGTGGCACCATGCTGGAGACCATTGAACATTTTTTGCTTTGTTTTCCCCTCAATACAGAGGTTTATAGAAGGGTAGGGGTTTCCATTGGCTGGCCCCAGCTGGCTGTCCTGTCCTATCTGGAGTGGGCATATGGGGCCTTCAGACATCTAGGTGGTCAGGATGAGTGTACTTTATATATTAAAGTGGTGGTGGGGGGGATATATCAGAGGTCAGTACGAAGATGTCTCCCATCATCTATTTATACCCAGGACTGTAACAAGGGGGGCGCTCTAATAACTATGTATAGATATATAAAGAATCAGTACAGAGATCTCTCCCATCATCTATTATACTGTAACAAGGTGGTGCTCTAATAACTACTATCCCCTGATATATTTATACATAGTTATTAGAGCGCCCCCTTGTTACAGTCCTGTGTATAAATAGATGATGGGACAGATCCATTTACTGTCCTCTAATATATTTATACATAAAGAGATCTCTCACATCATCTATTTATACCCAGGACTGTAACAAGGGGGCGCTCTAATAACTATGTATAGATATATTAGTGGTCAATTCAGAGATCTCTCCCATCATCTAGTATACCCAAGACAGTAACAAGTAGTGCTCTAATAACTATTTATAGATATATCAGGGGTCAGTACAAAGATCTTTCCTATCATCTATTATACCCAGGACTAGAGATGAGCGAGTATACTCGCTAAGGCTAACTAATCGAGCGAGTAGTGCCTTAGTTGAGTATCTACCCGCTGGTCTCTAAAGATTCGTCTGCTAGCGGCAGGCGGGGAGCGGTGGGGGATAGCGGGGAGGAACGGAGGGGAGATCTCTCTCTCCCTCTCTCCCCCCGCTCCCCCCTGCTCACTGCCGCAACTCACCTGTCACCCACGCCGGCAGCTGAATCTTTACAGACGAGCGGGCAGATACTCGACTAAGGCACTACTCGCTCGAGTAGTTAGCCTTAGCGAGTATGCTCGCTCATCTCTACCCAGGACTGTAACAAGGGAACGCTCTAATAACTATGTATAGATATATTAGGAGTCAGTACAGAGATCTCTCCTATCATCTATTTATACCCAGGACTGTAACAAGGGGGTGCTCTAATAACTATGTATAGATATATCAGGGGTCAGTACAGAGATCTCTCCCATCATCTATTATACCCAGGACTGTAACAAGGGGGCGCTCTAATAACTATGTATAAATATATCAGGGGTCAGTACAGAGATCTCTCCCATCATGTATTATACCCAGGACTGTAACAAGGGGGCCGCTCTAATAACTATGTATGTAAATATATATATCAGGGGACAGTACAGAGATCTCTCACATCATCTATTATACCCAGGACTGTAACAAGGGGGCGCTCTAATAACTATGTATAGATATATTAGTGGTCAATACAGAGATCTCTCCCATCATCTAGTATACCCAAGACAGTAACAAGTAGTGCTCTAATAACTATTTATAGATATATCAGGGGTCAGTACAAAGATCTTTCCTATCATCTATTATACCCAGGACTAGAGATGAGCGAGTATACTTGCTAAGGCTAACTAATCGAGCGAGTAGTACCTTAGTTGAGTATCTACCCGCTCGTCTCTAAAGATTCGTCTGCTGGTGGCGGGCGGGGAGCGGTGGGGGATAGCGGGGAGGAACGGAGGGGAGATCTCTCTCTCCCTCTCTCCCCCCGCTCCCCCCTGCTAACTCCCGCAACTCACCTGTCACCCACGCCGGCAGCTGAATCTTTACAGACGAGCGGGCAGATACTCGACTAAGGCACTACTCGCTCGAGTAGTTAGCCTTAGCGAGTATGCTCGTTCATCTCTACCCAGGACTGTAACAAGGGAACGCTCTAATAACTATGTATAGCTATACTAGGGGTCCGTACAGAGATCTCTCCCATCATCTATTTATACCCAGGACTGTAACAAGGGGGCGCTCTAATAACTATGTATAAATATATCAGGGGTCAGTACAGAGATCTCTCCCATCATGTATTATACCCAGGACTGTAACAAGGGGGCGCTCTAATAACTATGTATAAATACACAAGAGGTCAGTATAGAGATCTCTCCCATCATTCATTTATACCCAGGACTGTAACAAGGGGGCCGCTCTAAAAACTATGTATGTAAATATATATATCAGGGGACAATACAGAGATCTCTCCTATCATCTATTTATACCCAGGACTGTAACAAGAGGGTGCTCTAATAACTATGTATAATATATCAGGGGTTAGTACAGAGATCTCTCCCATCATCTATTTATACCCAGGACTGTAACAAGGGGGCCGCTCTAATAGCTATGTATGCAAATATATATATATCAGGGGACAGTACAGAGATCTCTCACATCATCTATTATACCCAGGACTGTAACAAGGGGGTGCTCTAATAACTATGTATAGATATATTAGTGGTTACTTCAGAGATCTCTCCCATCATCTATTTATACCCAGGACTGTAACAAGGGGGCCGCTCTAGTAACTATGTATGTAAATATATATATATATATATATATATATATATATATATATATATATATATATATATATATATATATATATATATATATATATATATATATATATATATATATCAGGGGACAGTACAGAGATCTCTCACATCATCTATTATACCCAGGACTGCAACAAGGGGGCGCTCTAATAACTATGTATAGATATATTAGTGGTTACTTCAGAGATCTCTCCCAACATCTATTATACCCAGGACTGTAACAAGTAGTGCTCTAATAACTATATATAGATATATCAGGGGTCAGTACAGAGATCTCTCCCATCATCTATTATACCCAGGACTGTACCAAGGGGGCGCTCTAATAACTATGTATAAATATATCAGGGGTCAGTACAGAAATCTCTCCCATCATGTGTTATACCCAGGACTGTAACAAGGGGGCGCTCTAATAACTATGTATAATATATCAGGGGTCAGTACAGAGATCTCTCCCATCATGTATTATACCAAGGACTGTAACAAGGGGGCGCTCTAATGACTATGTATAGATATATGAGTACAGAGATCTCTCCCATCATCTATTATATCCAGGACTGTAACAAGGGGGCCCTCTAATAACTATGTATAAATACACAAGAGGTCAGTACAGAGATCTCTCCCATCATTCATTTATACCCAGGACTGTAACAAGGGGGCACTCTAATAACTATGTATAGATATACTAGGGGTCCGTACAGAGATCTCTCCCATCATCTATTTATACCCAGGACTGTAACAAGGGGGCCGCTCTAATAACTATGTATGTAAATATCTATATCAGGGGACAGTACAGAGATCTCTCCCATCATGTATTATACCCAGGACTGTAACAAGGGGGCGCTCTAATAACTATGTATAGATATATCAGGTGTCAGTACAGAGATCTCTCCCATAATCTATTATACCCAGGACTGTAACAAGGGGGCCCTCTAATAACTATGTATAAATACACAAGAGGTCAGTACAGAGATCTCTCCAATCATTCATTTATACCCAGGACTGTAACAAGGGGGCACTCTAATAACTATGTATAGATATATCAGGTGTCAGTACAGAGATCTCTCCCATCATGTATTATACCCAGGACTGTAACAAGGGGGCGCTCTAATAACTATGTATGTAAATATACATATATATATATATATATATATATATATATATATATATATATATATATATATATATATATATATATATATATATATATCAGGGGACAGTACAGAGATCTCTCCCATCATGTATTATACCCAGGACTGTAACAAGGGGGCGCTCTAATAACTATGTATAGATATATTAGGAGTCAGTACAGAGATCTCTCCCATCATGTATTATACCCAGGACTGTAACAAGGGGGCCCTCTAATAACTAAGTATAAATATACAAGGGGTCAGTACAGAGATCTCTCCCGTCATTCATTTATACCCAGGACTGTAACAAGGGGCCCTCTAATAACTATGTATATATATATACACCAGGGGACAATACAAAGATCTCTCCCATCATCTATTATACCCAGGACGGTCATTCAGCGCTGAGCGGCTGCCATTTACACTGAACGATCCTCATTACGGATTTTAGGCTGCTGTAAACGGAACTGCTGCATAACTCTGATCCAGTCATTCAGTTTCTGCAGGTTTATCATTCACAACCCAGCGAGAGCGCAGGAGCCTGAACAACCAAAAGGGTAATTGTCCCGTGTAAAAGGGCCTAACAAGAAACAATAGAGTGTATTGAGCTGTCCCTCTGTGGCTGATAATAGGGAGCAATAGAGTGTATTAGGTGGTCCCTGTGTGGCTGATAACAAAGACAGGTCAATACACTCTATTGCTATTTGTGTGGCTGATAACAGGGAGCAATACAGTATATTAAGCTGTCTTTGTGTGGTTTATAAGTAATAGGCTAGGTTCCAGCGAAATTCTCACGGAATGGCCGCACCGAAAAACCGCGAGAATTTCGCTGGAAAAGCACAGCTTCAAAACTGCTTCGCCGTGGGTTTTGGAGCGGTTTCGCTGTTGGCATTCAGCTGCGGCCATTTCTACTGAAAGAGAGGCCGAAATGATAAAAGAATTGACATGCTGCATCTTTGTTTTTTGCACCGCATGTCCGTTTCCGCATGGCTGAGCCGCAGCCTGTGGACAACATTTTTGCAAAATCTCGTCCACTTGGCTGGCTGATCCTGGCATTAGGAGATGCGGGCGCTATTGCCATGCGGACATTCCACACAGAAAGTTTACGGCAATTCCACCCCACGTGAGCCCAGCCTGAGTGTATTGAGCTGTCCCTGTGTGGCTGATAACAGGAAACAGTAGTGGTTTTTTTTAGCTGTCTTGGTGTGGGTGTTTTTTGAGCTGTCTCTGTGTGGCTGATAACAGGGGGCAATAGAGTGTATTGAGCTGTCTGTGTGGCTGACAACAGGGAGCAATTGACTGTATTGAGCTGTCTCTGTGTGGCTGACAACAGGAAGCAATTGAGTTTATTGAGCTGTCTCTGTGTGGCTGATAACAGGGAGCAATAGAGTTTATTGAGCTGTCTCTGTGTGACAGACAACAGGAAGCAGTAGTGTTTATTGAGCTGTCTTTGTGTGTCTGATAACAGGGAGCAATCGAGTGTATTGAGCTCTCTCTGTGTGGCTGACAACAGGGAGCAATAGAGTGTATTGAGTTGTCTGTGTGGCTGATAGCAAAAAGCAGTAGAGTAAATTGAGCTGTCTCTGTGTGGCTGATAAGAGGGAACAATAGAGTGTATTGAGCTGTCTCTATGTGGCTGACAACAAGGAGCAATAGAGTGTATTGAGCTGTCTCTGTGTGGCTGATAACAGGAAGCAGTAGTGTTTATTGAGCTCTCTCTGTGTGGCTGATAACAGGGAGCAATAGAGTGTATTGAGCTGTCTCTGTGTGGCTGATAACAGGAAGCAATAGAGTGTATTGAGCTCTCTCTGTGTGGCTGATAACAGGGAGCAATAGAGTGTATTGAGCTCTCTCTGTGTGGCTGATAACAGGGAGCAATAGAGTGTATTGAGCTGTCTCTGTGTGGCTGATAACAGGAAGCAATAGAGTGTATTGAGCTGTCCCTGTGTGGCTGATAACAGGGAGCAATAGAGTGTATTGAGCTGTCCCGGTGTGGCTGATAACAGGAAGCACTACAGTGTACTGAATGGGTAGGTGTGCCCCGAACAGAAATAGATGGTAAAGCATAGATTTGAGGCCAGCGTTCGGCTCTTGAGCGCCCCCGTGTGGAGCAGACTGGACCTTCTACTCGGCTCTTTACACTTTCACTTTCTCTTTTATCCTGTTTATCAATTGAATTAGAGGCTGTGATTCTGTGAGTATAAAGGGGTGATGATGAGGGTGATCAGGATGAGGTGATGAGGGTGATGAGGGTGATGAGGATGAGGATGATGAGGGTGATGAGGATGATGATGGTGTTGACCTCCTGCCTCTAATAATGTTAGTGGAGTTGAGTAGTGGGCAGCGGGCATATCCTGTATACAGATGTGCAATGTTCTACTGTTTCCTCCTTCTGTACATGTAGTCTTGTAGATGGGGTGTGGGGCAGCTCCCTCCCTCAGATAACACTTCCTGGATCTCACATTGTTATGCCGCCTGCACACGGCAGAGCTGGATGCAGAATCTGTCCTTGACTGCGGCCGTTGACCCTGCATACCTGTGAGTTGTCTTCTTTCTCTGTACTGCGGATGATCCGGCCGGCTCGCAGTCAGACATGCGCAGTACAGATTTTCCCACGCCGTTGCCAGGCGATGATGCGGAATCCGCGTCCTTTCAGCAATGTTAGTTATTATATTAGATTCACCGTGGAAAATCGCAGCGGATTCCCGCTAGTCTACATCGGGCTGCGCTTTCCATGGTTATCCTATGAAAAGGGTTCGTTGCATTAACCGAGTGCGCATTATCGTCGCGGCTAACACAATGAAATATGGCCCGTGGGCAGGAGGGCTTACCTCATATTAACCCTTTGCAATCCAATTTTGGATTCAGGGTTTCCTAGGGGGCTTTCTCTTTCTGCCATTATACAATAACACCATCTGCTGGTTAGAGCCAGTACTGCAGTATGTGACATGCTGGAGAGGCCCCCAACAACAGAGCGGCCAGTAATCAACAGTAAGAATACCCTGCCGGATGTCTTCCGACATCGGAGCTGTACAGCCTTCAATTGGAATGTCTTTAGACGTCAGACAGTAGATTGGAAAGGGTTAATAGAAACGTATTCAGCACAAACGGTCCGCAGCACTACTATGGCATCCCATTAGTCAGATCATTCAGATGGTGACTGCTCGCCACTCTGAGCCCAAGACCCGTATACATATCCACCGTATCCAGGTGAAGTGACGGCATATCAGGCGCATAAGTATCACCTTACTTTATTCCTCCATTATTGCGACGTTTCGACCCGCTCGGGGTCTTTGTCATGGTTTACAAAAGACGGACAGACTGACAGCAGCTTATATCATACAACGTGATCCCTCCACCAATCCAAGTACAGACAGTCAGGTGCGACATATTCACAGTCAGCGATCTTACTCCAGTCCTAATTACTGTAGCTTTCCATTGTATTCCTCATTCCGAGCTCCGTGCGTCTCCAGCCTTCACTCGCGTCCCTCTCCTCCTTCTGCGCGGGAGTTTCAGTCTCCTCGCAGTTTTTAGCTAACGCCCACCGGGTTCCGAGATTCCCTCTGTACCATGTATGTGCATGATATCCCTTCATGTTACCATAGACACCAGTGTCAGCTGCAGTCTCTCCTTAGAGAGGGATTATTCCAGCCCCCGAGTGTCCAATATGTTCTCATATCTCTTAGATTATTACATATGGCATATCGCCATTTCTCTATCTGGGCAGATCTTTGAGAAGTTATATGTGTGGCATCAAATCATATTCTAAGTTTAGACCTCTGGGTGACATTGTATCCAGAGTGAAAATCCAACGTAAGGGCGCCTTCAGACGACCGTATATCGCCTCTGGAGCTTCGGCAAATGCATCCCCTCTGGAGCTTCGGCCAGTGCATCCCCTCTGGAGCATCGGCCAGTGCATCCCCTCTGGAGCATCGGCCAGTGCATCCCCTCTGGAGCATCGGCCAGTGCATCCCCTCTGGAGCATCGGCCAGTGCATCCACACTGGAGCATCGGCCAGTGCATCCACACTGGAGCATCGGCCAGTGCATCCACACTGGAGCATCGGCCAGTGCATCCCCTCTGGAGCATCGGCCAGTGCATCCCCACTGGAGCATCGGTCAGTGCATCCCCTCTGGAGCTTCGGCCAGTGCATCGCCTCTGGAGCTTCGGCCAGTGCATCCCCTCTGGAGCTTCGGCCAGTGCATCCCCTCTGGAGCATCGGCCAGTGCATCCCCTCTGGAGCATCGGCCAGTGCATCCCCTCTGGAGCATCGGCCAGTGCATCCCCTCTGGAGCATCGGCCAGTGCATCCCCACTGGAGCATCGGCCAGTGCATCCCCTCTGGAGCATCGGCCAGTGCATGCCCTCTGGAGCATCCGCCAGTGCATCCCCTCTGGAACATCGGCCAGTGCATCCCCTCTGGAGCATCGGCCAGTGCATCCCCTCTGGAGCATCGGCCAGTGCATCCCCTCTGGAGCATCGGCCAATGCATCCCCTCTGGAGCATCGGCCAGTGCATCCCCTCTGGAGCATCGGCCAGTGCATCCCCTCTGGAGCATCGGCCAGTGCATCCCCTCTGGAGCATCGGCCAGTGCATCCCCTCTGGAGCATCGGCCAGTGCATCCCCACTGGAGCATCGGCCAGTGCATCCCCACTGGAGCATCGGCCAGTGCATCCCCTCTGGAGCATCGGCCAGTGCATCCCCTCTGGAGCATCGGCCAGTGCATCCCCTCTGGAGCATCGGCCAGTGCATCCCCTCTGGAGCATCGGCCAGTGCATCCCCTCTGGAGCATCGGCCAGTGCATCCCCTCTGGAGCATCGGCCAGTGCATCCCCTCTGGAGCATCGGCCAGTGCATCCCCACTGGAGCATCGGCCAGTGCATCCCCTCTGGAGCATCGGCCAGTGCTTCTTGATAATGCTATTAATCCTACCACTATCCGGCCCAAACGTTGTTACCAGTGGGATCCTATTATTTTCCTGTGTCCTAGGCCTACTCTGTCTACGCACTTCAGATCTTGACCTTTCTTTAACGTTCTCGACCGTCTTGTCTATCAAGGATCTAGGGGAGCCCCTCTTCATGAACTTGTCTGCCATCTTCTCCAATCGTCTATCCACATATCCATTGTCTGGTATTCTCCGTACCCCTAGCAACTGACTGCAGGGCAGTGACCCGACTGTTCTCCTGATTACTATCAAATAGAAGAATGTTATTTCTATCTGTCTCTTTACAGAATGTACCTGCTTTCTTGATAATCATGACGTCAAGGAACTGTATGAGTGGCTCAATGAGTGGCTGATGGTAAATTTCAATTTGGGATCCCAGGTATTGATTTGTTCACTAAATGCGATGAATTCTAACTGGCTGCCCTCCCATGGCATGAATACATCATCTATATAACGATACCATTTCTTCACTTTTGTCCAAAATTGTGACCTATGTAACCTTTCCTCTTCAAATGCGTGCATATAAGCGGTCGCATAAGTAGGCACAACATCCGTGCCCATTGCGGTGCCCTGTTGCTGCCGGTAGTACATCCCCCAAAAAACTAAGTAATTGGTAGGGATGTACTCCAGCAGCGACAGGGCAAAGGCAGCACAGTGTGGGGGACCAAAAATGTAGACTCACTCACTTCAATTCCTCCAATTTTGTCAAGGACATCCCCTGTGTCTCTTATGTAGGAGTCTGCGCCCTCCACTAGGTATCTAAATATCCTGTCTAAGAATTTCGAGATGTTACAGAAAAGTAAGTCGCAACCCGAGACAATCGGCCTTCCCGGTGGGTTAGATAGGTAAGATATAGAATAATGGTGTTTTAGGATGTTCCACCATCATCTATGACACCTTCTTTAGATGCTTCATTCATTTTTGCCCTTAAATCATTTTGAAATGTAAACACTGGGTTCATATACAATTTCATCAAGTTGTCTCCGTACTTCTGCTAGATATTTTGTGCCCCCCCCCCTCCCCTATCGGCGGGTTTGATCGTTATCGTGCAGTCCTCTGCCAGACTATCCAGGGGTCTAAGTTCCACCCTATTCAAGTTAACCTCTCTTTCTACTTCTCTTTCCTTGTTGTAAGCGTCTTAATTGTCTCCAAACAGCGATTGTCCCCAGGGGGCTGGAAGTTACTCCTGTTGCGCAGTCCAACCCCACCGAGCGTGAAGGCGTCACGGGGGTTATATGGCGCACCAGCAGCCCTCAGGGGTTCTCGTGTAGAGAAAAAAACACTTCAGTCTAAGGCTTCTATAGAATCTCTCAAGATCCAAGTCCATCTGAAAGCAGTCTGTTTTGTTATTAGGACAGACAGTCCTTTAGACAAAGGTTTAGTCTCTAAATCAGTCAGATTTCTTGATGTTCACCACAATATTTTCACCTTCTACATTCTCCGCTGATCCATCCGCGGCTGTCATGTTGTTGATCTCGTCTTCATCACTCCTTCTTCCCTTCTTTGATCTCCTATGTTTGATGCCCCCTCTACGTCCGCAGGTTCTCCTCCGGGTCTCCTTGTAGTTCTCGTGTCCCGTATTTCCGTGCCCCCTGAGGGAATCTCAGAACCCTGGTCGGCATTAGCTAAACAACGCGAGGAGACTGAAACTCCCGCGCATGCGCAGAAGGAGGAAGGGGATGCGGTTGAAGGCTGGAGTCACATGGAGCTCGAAATGAGCATGAGGTATATGGTATTAGTGTATCTTGATACCACCGGAAGCTAGGGGTTTGACAGGAGAAACGCCCCTATCACACCCCCAGCTCCCGGTTGGGTCAGTAGTTTAAGGTCCTTGAAGCTGTGAGACTGAATTTGTGGGAGGCGTAAGCAATGCAAGTGAGCAGCTGTGCACAGCTTACCGGCTCTCCCCCATGGCCTTCGCTGTGGGCTCCGAACTCTCTGCTCTGCCTTGTAGGTTCCCTGCTGTCCTCGTGCACTGTCGGGAGAAGCGATTTCAGGCAGTGCAGCACGGCGCTATCGTGTCCCTGCAGCGCTCCTGCTCTGCCTGCACGCCGTCTGTCAGTTACACCACCCCCCCTCGCTGTGTCCTCGCTGTCGCCAAACGTGTGGGGGGGAGGGGGGGGACGCCTTCTGCGGTACTGCCGACACAGCCGCTTCAGACCACTGTGGCCTCTGTAAAGCCGAGGCTGCTCTCCTGCTGTACACAGAGAGGGGTGGCGTCTTCTAAAGGGCCGCCGGGGAACGGCCTTTCAGGTGGCTCAATGCGCTACTGAAGAGGGGTACGTGAACGTAATCAGCTGCAGGCCCCATTGCATGCTTAGCAGTTCCACCTGCAGCTTAACGTTAGTGGCCTGCCAGGACCTGCAGGCAAGGCAGCAGCTCAGCCAATGAGGTGCAAGGGGGCGTCACCGCCTGTCAATCTTCACTTCTCCAGAACTGCCTGGTGGCGTCAAGATACACTAATACTGAGGTATACAATAGAAAGCTACAGTAATTAGGACCAGAGTAAGATCACTGATTGAGAATATGTCGTATCTGACTGTCTTTACTTGGATTGGTGGAGGGATCACGTTGTATGATATAAGCTGCTGTTAGTCCGTCTGTCTTTTGTAAACCATGACAAAGACCCCGAGCGGGTTGAAACGTCGCATTAATGGAGGAATAAAGTAAGGTGATACTTATGCGCCTGATATGCCGTCACTTCATCTGGATACCTCTTATTAACCCTTTCCAATCCACTGTCTGACGTCTAAAGACATTCTGATTGAAGGCTGTACAGCTCCGATGTCGGAAGACGTCCGGCAGGTTATTCTTACTATAGATTACTGGCCACTCTGTTGTCAGGGGCCTCTCAAACATGTCACATACCGCAGTACTGGCTCTAACCAGCAGATGGTGCTATTGTATAATGGCAGAAAGAGAAGGCCCCCTAGGAAACCCTGCATACAATATTGGATTGCAAAGGGTTAATATCGTACATTACTTCAGTTTCTTCAGTAGTTCTCATGCTCATCTGCAGGAAGAGAGTACATAGTGACTGCTATCACACATCATTGCTGTGTCTATACATACTAGTTATGGTGCCCCCTGGTGTTACATACTAGTTATGGTGCCTCCTGGTGTTACATACTAGTTATAGCACCGACTGGTGTTACATACTAGTTATGCCCCCCCCTGGTGTTACATATTTGTTATGGTGCCCCCTGGTGTTACATACTAGTTATTGTGCCCCCTGGTGTTACATACTAGTTATGGCCCCTCCTGGTGTTACATACTGGTTATGGAGCCTCCTGGTGTTACATACTAGTTATGTCACCCTGTGGTGTTACATGCTAGTAATGGTGCCCCGTGGTGTTACATACCGGTACTAGTTATGGTGCCCCGTGGTGTTACATACTAGTTATAGTGCCTCCTGGTGTTACATATTTGTTATGGCACCTCCGGGTCTTACATACTAGTTATGGTGCCCCTGGTGTTACATACTAGTTATGGTTCCTCCTGGCGTTACATACTAGTTATAATGAGTCCTGGTGTTACATGCTAGTTATGGTGCCCCCTGGTGTAACATACTAGTTATGGTGCCCCCTGGTGTTACATACTAGTTCTGGTGCCTCCTGGTGTTACATATTAGTTATGGTGCCTACTGGTGTTGCATACTAGTTATGGCGCCCCCTGATGTTACATACTAGTTATGGTGCCCCCTGATATTATATACTAGTTATGGTGCCTCCTGGTGTTATGTACTAGATATAGTGCCCCCTGGTGATACATACTAGTTATGGCGCCCCCTGGTGTTACATTCTAGTTATGGTGCCCCTTCTTGTTACATACTAGTTATGGTGCCTCCAGGTTTTACATACTTGTTATGACACTTCCTGGTGTTACATACTTGTTATGGTGCCCCCTAGTGTTGCATACTAGTTATGGCGCCTCCTGGTGTTACATACTAGCTATGGTGACTTTGGTGTTACTTTGGTGCCAGGAGGCAACATAACTAGTATGTAACACAAAGAGGCACCATAACTAGTATGTAACACCAGGAGGTAGTATAACTAGTATGTAACACCAGGAGGCACCGTAACTAGTATGTAACACCAGGAGGCACCGTAACTAGTATGTAACACCAGGAGGTACTATAACTAGTATGTAACACCAGGAGGCGCCATAACTACTATGTAACACCAGGGGGCACCATAACTTGTATGTAACACCTGGGGCACCATAACAAGTATGTAACACCAGCAGGCACCATAACTAGTATGTGACACTAGGAGGTACCATAACTAGTATGTAACACCAGGGGGCACCATAACTAGTATGTAAGACCCGGAGGCACCATAACAAATATGTAACACCAGCAGGCACCATAACTAGTATGTGACACTAGGAGGTACCATAACTAGTATGTGACACCAGGAGGCACCATAAGAAGTATCTAACACCATGGGTTACCATAACAAGTATGTAACAAGAAGGGGCACCGTAACAAGTATGTAACATATTAGTTATGGCTCCCCTTGTTGTTACATACTTGTTATGGTAACCCATGGTGTTAGATACTTCTTACGGTGTCTCATGGTGTTGCATACTAGTTATTGTGACTCCTGGTGTTAAATATTAGTTATGGTGCGTCTTGGTGTTACATACTAGTTATGGCGCCCCCTGGTGTTACATACTAGTTATGGCACCTCCTGGTGTTACATACTAGTTATGGCGCCCCCTGGTGTTACATAGTAGTTATCATGTCTCCTGGTGTTACATACTAGTAATGGTGCTCCCTGGTGTTACATGCTAGTTATGGTGCGTCCTGGTGTTACATACTAGTTATGGTGCGTCCTGGTGATACATACTAGTTATGGCGCCCCCTGGTGTTACATAGTAGTTATCATGTCTCCTGGTGTTACATTCTAGTTATGGCGCCTCCTGGTGTTATATACTAGTAATGGTGCCTCCTGGTGTTTCATGCTAGTTATGGGGCCTCTGGTGTTCCATACTAGTTATGGTGCCCCCTGGTGTTACATACTAGTTATGGTGCCTCCTGGTGTTACGTACTAGTTTTGGTGCCCCCTGGTGTTACATACTAGTTATGATGGCCCCTGGTGTTACATAGTAGTTATTGTGCCTCCTGGTGTTACAGACTAGTTATGTTGCCTTCTGGTGTTAAATACTAGTTATGGTGCGTCCTGGTGTTACATACTAGTTATGGCGCCCCCTGGTGTTACATACTAGTTATGGTGCCGCCTGGTGTTACATACTAGTTATGGTGCCTCCCGCTGTTACATACTAGTTATGGTGCGTCCTGGTGTTACATGCTAGTTATGGTGCCCCCTGGTGTTACATGCTAGTTATGGTGCCCCCTGGTGTTACATACTAGTTATGGTGCGTCCTGGTGTTACATAGTAGTTATCATGTCACCTGGTGTTACATAGTAGTTATGGCGCCTCCTGGTGTTACATACTAGTAATGGTGCCTCCTGGTGTTTCATGCTAGTTATGGCGCCCCCTGGTGTCACATACTAGTTATGGTGCCTCCTGGTGTTACGTACTAGTTTTGGTGCCTCCTGGTGTTACATACTAGTTATGATGGCCCCTGGTGTTACATACTAGTTATTGTGCCTCCTGTTGTTACAGACTAGTTATGTTGCCTTCTGGTGTTACATACTAGTTATAGTGCGTCCTGGTGTTACATACTAGTTATGGCGCCCCCTGGTGTTACATACTTGTTATGGTGCCTCCTGGTGTTACAAACCAGTTATGGTACCCCTTGGTGTTACATACTAGTTATGGCCCCTCCTGGTGTCACATACTAGTTATGGTGCTCTCTGGTGTTACATACTAGTTATGGCGCCTCCTGGTGTTGCATACTAGTTATGGTGTCCCTGGTGATACATACTAGTTATAGTGCCCCCTGGTTTTACATACTAGTTATGGTGCCTCCAAGTAATACATACTAGTTATTGTGCCTCCTGGTGTTACATGCTAGTTATGGTGCCTCCTGATGTTACATACTAGTTATGGTGCCTCCTGGTGTTACATACTAGTTATGGCGCTTCCGTGTGTTACATAATAGTTATTGCCCTTTCCTGGTGTTACATGCTAGTTATGGTGCCTCCTGGTGTTACATACTAGTTATGGTGCCTCCTGGTGTTACATACTAGTTATGGTGCCTCCTGGTGTTACATACTAGTTTTGGCGCTTCCATGTGTTAAATACTAGTTATTGCCCCTTCCTGGTGTTACATACTAGTTATGGTGCCTCCTGATGTTACATACTAGATATGTAACACCAGTGGGCACCATAGCTAGTGTGTAACACCAGTATCTAACCTGTATGTGACACCAGGAATTGCCATAACTAGATTCTAATAACCGGAGGCTCCATTACTAGTACGTAACACCAGGGGGCACCATAACTAGTAAGTAAAACCAGGGGGTACTATAACTAGTATATAACACCAGAGGGCACCATAACTAGTATGTAACACCAGGAGGGGCCATAAGCAGTATGTAACACCAGGAGGCACCATAACTAGTGTGTAACACCAGGAGGCACCATAACTAGTGTGTAACACCAGGGGCGCCATAACTAGTATGTAACACCAGAGGGCACCATAACTAGTATGTAACACCAGGAGGGGCCATAAGCAGTATGTAACACCAGGAGGCACCATAACTAGTGTGTAACACCAGGAGGCACCATAACTAGTGTGTAACACCAGAGAGCACCATAACTAGTATGTAACACCAGGGGGCACCATAACTAGTATGTAACACCAGGGGGCACCATAACTAGTATGTAACACCAGAGGGCACCATAATTAGTATGTAACACCAGGAGGCGTCAAAAAATTATGTAACACCAGGAGACACCATAACTAGTGTATAATACCAGGAGGCACCATAACTAGTATGTAACACCAGGAGGGGCCATAAGTAGTATGCAACACCAGGAGGGGCCATAAGTAGTATGTAACACCAGGAGGCACCATAACTAGTATGTAACACCAGGTGGCACCATAACTAATATGTAACACCAGGGGGCACCATAACTAGTATGTAACAGAAGGGGGCACCATAACTAGTATGTAACACCAGGAGGCGCCATAACTAGTATGTAACATCAGGAGGCGCCATAACTAGTATGTAACACCAGGAGGCACCATTTTTAGTTTCTAACACCGGGAGGCGCAATTACTAGTATGTTTCTCCATGAGGCACCATAACTAGTATGTAAAACCAGGAGGCAACATAACATGTATGTTACACCAGGAGGCGCTATAACTAGTATGTTACACCAGGACGCAGCATATTAAGTATGTAACACCAGGGGGCACCATATTAAGTATGTAACACCAGGAGGCGCTATAACTAGTACATTACACCAGGAGGCGCCATAACTAGAATGTAACACTTGGAAGCACCATACCTAGTTTGTAACATGTGTGATGGGAGAATACAATCAATATTGGATTAGCACCATTGTTGCTGCTGGAACTCTTTCTGTTTTGACTATTGGATATATTTTGGGAGCTTGGATGTGGTCTCCTGCTTCAGCTGTTGCATTGAAAGGCCCACCTCTGATTAGGTTTCTATAGTGGTGCTGCACACGGGCTTTCTACATATCACAAGTATGTAAGACCTGGGGGCACCATAACTAGTGTGTAACAGCAGGGGGCACCATAACTAGTGTGTAACACCAGGAGGAGCCATAACAAGCATGTAACACCTGGAGGGGCCACAACTAGTGTGTAACACCAGGAGGCGCCATAACTAGTATGTAACAGCAGGAGGCGCCATAACTAGTATGTAACAGCAGGAGGCGCCATAACTAGTATGCAACACCAGGAGGCACCATAACAAGTATGTAACACCAGAGAGCACCATAACTAGTATGTAACACCAGGAGGCACCATAACTAGTATGTAACAGCAGGAGGCGCCATAACTAGTATGCAACAGCAGGAGGCGCCATAACAAGTATGTAACACCAGAGAGCACCATAACTAGTATGTAACACCAGGAGGCACCATAACTAGTGTGTAACACCAGGAGGCGCCATAACTAGTATGTAACAGCAGGAGGCGCCATAACTAGTATGTAACAGCAGGAGGCGCCATAACTAGTATGCAACACCAGGAGGCACCATAACAAGTATGTAACACCAGAGAGCACCATAACTAGTATGTAACACCAGGAGGCACCATAACTAGTATGTAACACCAGGAGGCACCATAACTAGTATGTAACACCAGAGAGCACCATAACTAGTATGTAACACCAGGAGGCACCATAACTAGTATGTAACACCAGGGGGCGCCATAACTAGTATGTAACACCAGGGGGCACCATAACTAGTATGTAACACCAGGAGGCACCATAACTAGTATGTAACACCAGGAGGCACCATAACTAGTATGTAACACCAGAGAGCACCATAACTAGTATGTAACACCAGGAGGCACCATAACTAGTATGTAACACCAGGGGGCGCCATAACTAGTATGTAACACCAGGGGGCACGATAACTAGTATGTAACACCAGGGGGCGCCATAACTAGTTTGTAACACCAGGAGGCACCATAACTAGTATGTAACACCAGGGGGCGCCATAACTAGTATGTAACACCATGGGGCACCATAACTAGTATGTAACACCAGGACGCACCATAACTAGTATGTAACACCAGGGGGCGCCATAACTAGTATGTAACACCAGGGGGCGCCATAACTAGTATGTAACACCAGGAGGCACCATAACTAGTATGTAACACCAGGGGGCGCCATAACTAGTATGTAACACCAGGGGGCACCATAACTAGTGTTTAACACCAGGAGGAGCCATAACAAGTATGTAACACCAGGGGGCACCATAACTAGTGTTTAACACCAGGAGGAGCCATAACAAGTATGTAACACCAGGGGTGCCATAACAAGTATGTAACACCAGCTCTAACCAGCAGATGGTGCTATTGTATAATGGCAGAAAGAGAAGGCCCCCTAGGAAACCCTGCATACAATATTGGATTGCAAAGGGTTAATATCGTACATTACTTCAGTTTCTTCAGTAGTTCTCATGCTCATCTGCAGGAAGAGAGTACATAGTGACTGCTATCACACATCATTGCTGTGTCTATACATACTAGTTATGGTGCCCCCTGGTGTTACATACTAGTTATGGTGCCTCCTGGTGTTACATACTAGTTATAGCACCGACTGGTGTTACATACTAGTTATGCCCCCCCCTGGTGTTACATATTTGTTATGGTGCCCCCTGGTGTTACATACTAGTTATTGTGCCCCCTGGTGTTACATACTAGTTATGGCCCCTCCTGGTGTTACATACTGGTTATGGAGCCTCCTGGTGTTACATACTAGTTATGTCACCCTGTGGTGTTACATGCTAGTAATGGTGCCCCGTGGTGTTACATACCGGTACTAGTTATGGTGCCCCGTGGTGTTACATACTAGTTATAGTGCCTCCTGGTGTTACATATTTGTTATGGCACCTCCGGGTCTTACATACTAGTTATGGTGCCCCTGGTGTTACATACTAGTTATGGTTCCTCCTGGCGTTACATACTAGTTATAATGAGTCCTGGTGTTACATGCTAGTTATGGTGCCCCCTGGTGTAACATACTAGTTATGGTGCCCCCTGGTGTTACATACTAGTTCTGGTGCCTCCTGGTGTTACATATTAGTTATGGTGCCTACTGGTGTTGCATACTAGTTATGGCGCCCCCTGATGTTACATACTAGTTATGGTGCCCCCTGATATTATATACTAGTTATGGTGCCTCCTGGTGTTATGTACTAGATATAGTGCCCCCTGGTGATACATACTAGTTATGGCGCCCCCTGGTGTTACATTCTAGTTATGGTGCCCCTTCTTGTTACATACTAGTTATGGTGCCTCCAGGTTTTACATACTTGTTATGACACTTCCTGGTGTTACATACTTGTTATGGTGCCCCCTAGTGTTGCATACTAGTTATGGCGCCTCCTGGTGTTACATACTAGCTATGGTGACTTTGGTGTTACTTTGGTGCCAGGAGGCAACATAACTAGTATGTAACACAAAGAGGCACCATAACTAGTATGTAACACCAGGAGGTAGTATAACTAGTATGTAACACCAGGAGGCACCGTAACTAGTATGTAACACCAGGAGGTACTATAACTAGTATGTAACACCAGGAGGCGCCATAACTACTATGTAACACCAGGGGGCACCATAACTTGTATGTAACACCTGGGGCACCATAACAAGTATGTAACACCAGCAGGCACCATAACTAGTATGTGACACTAGGAGGTACCATAACTAGTATGTAACACCAGGGGGCACCATAACTAGTATGTAAGACCCGGAGGCACCATAACAAATATGTAACACCAGCAGGCACCATAACTAGTATGTGACACTAGGAGGTACCATAACTAGTATGTGACACCAGGAGGCACCATAAGAAGTATCTAACACCATGGGTTACCATAACAAGTATGTAACAAGAAGGGGCACCGTAACAAGTATGTAACATATTAGTTATGGCTCCCCTTGTTGTTACATACTTGTTATGGTAACCCATGGTGTTAGATACTTCTTACGGTGTCTCATGGTGTTGCATACTAGTTATTGTGACTCCTGGTGTTAAATATTAGTTATGGTGCGTCTTGGTGTTACATACTAGTTATGGCGCCCCCTGGTGTTACATACTAGTTATGGCACCTCCTGGTGTTACATACTAGTTATGGCGCCCCCTGGTGTTACATAGTAGTTATCATGTCTCCTGGTGTTACATACTAGTAATGGTGCTCCCTGGTGTTACATGCTAGTTATGGTGCGTCCTGGTGTTACATACTAGTTATGGTGCGTCCTGGTGATACATACTAGTTATGGCGCCCCCTGGTGTTACATAGTAGTTATCATGTCTCCTGGTGTTACATTCTAGTTATGGCGCCTCCTGGTGTTATATACTAGTAATGGTGCCTCCTGGTGTTTCATGCTAGTTATGGGGCCTCTGGTGTTCCATACTAGTTATGGTGCCCCCTGGTGTTACATACTAGTTATGGTGCCTCCTGGTGTTACGTACTAGTTTTGGTGCCCCCTGGTGTTACATACTAGTTATGATGGCCCCTGGTGTTACATAGTAGTTATTGTGCCTCCTGGTGTTACAGACTAGTTATGTTGCCTTCTGGTGTTAAATACTAGTTATGGTGCGTCCTGGTGTTACATACTAGTTATGGCGCCCCCTGGTGTTACATACTAGTTATGGTGCCGCCTGGTGTTACATACTAGTTATGGTGCCTCCCGCTGTTACATACTAGTTATGGTGCGTCCTGGTGTTACATGCTAGTTATGGTGCCCCCTGGTGTTACATGCTAGTTATGGTGCCCCCTGGTGTTACATACTAGTTATGGTGCGTCCTGGTGTTACATAGTAGTTATCATGTCACCTGGTGTTACATAGTAGTTATGGCGCCTCCTGGTGTTACATACTAGTAATGGTGCCTCCTGGTGTTTCATGCTAGTTATGGCGCCCCCTGGTGTCACATACTAGTTATGGTGCCTCCTGGTGTTACGTACTAGTTTTGGTGCCTCCTGGTGTTACATACTAGTTATGATGGCCCCTGGTGTTACATACTAGTTATTGTGCCTCCTGTTGTTACAGACTAGTTATGTTGCCTTCTGGTGTTACATACTAGTTATAGTGCGTCCTGGTGTTACATACTAGTTATGGCGCCCCCTGGTGTTACATACTTGTTATGGTGCCTCCTGGTGTTACAAACCAGTTATGGTACCCCTTGGTGTTACATACTAGTTATGGCCCCTCCTGGTGTCACATACTAGTTATGGTGCTCTCTGGTGTTACATACTAGTTATGGCGCCTCCTGGTGTTGCATACTAGTTATGGTGTCCCTGGTGATACATACTAGTTATAGTGCCCCCTGGTTTTACATACTAGTTATGGTGCCTCCAAGTAATACATACTAGTTATTGTGCCTCCTGGTGTTACATGCTAGTTATGGTGCCTCCTGATGTTACATACTAGTTATGGTGCCTCCTGGTGTTACATACTAGTTATGGCGCTTCCGTGTGTTACATAATAGTTATTGCCCTTTCCTGGTGTTACATGCTAGTTATGGTGCCTCCTGGTGTTACATACTAGTTATGGTGCCTCCTGGTGTTACATACTAGTTATGGTGCCTCCTGGTGTTACATACTAGTTTTGGCGCTTCCATGTGTTAAATACTAGTTATTGCCCCTTCCTGGTGTTACATACTAGTTATGGTGCCTCCTGATGTTACATACTAGATATGTAACACCAGTGGGCACCATAGCTAGTGTGTAACACCAGTATCTAACCTGTATGTGACACCAGGAATTGCCATAACTAGATTCTAATAACCGGAGGCTCCATTACTAGTACGTAACACCAGGGGGCACCATAACTAGTAAGTAAAACCAGGGGGTACTATAACTAGTATATAACACCAGAGGGCACCATAACTAGTATGTAACACCAGGAGGGGCCATAAGCAGTATGTAACACCAGGAGGCACCATAACTAGTGTGTAACACCAGGAGGCACCATAACTAGTGTGTAACACCAGGGGCGCCATAACTAGTATGTAACACCAGAGGGCACCATAACTAGTATGTAACACCAGGAGGGGCCATAAGCAGTATGTAACACCAGGAGGCACCATAACTAGTGTGTAACACCAGGAGGCACCATAACTAGTGTGTAACACCAGAGAGCACCATAACTAGTATGTAACACCAGGGGGCACCATAACTAGTATGTAACACCAGGGGGCACCATAACTAGTATGTAACACCAGAGGGCACCATAATTAGTATGTAACACCAGGAGGCGTCAAAAAATTATGTAACACCAGGAGACACCATAACTAGTGTATAATACCAGGAGGCACCATAACTAGTATGTAACACCAGGAGGGGCCATAAGTAGTATGCAACACCAGGAGGGGCCATAAGTAGTATGTAACACCAGGAGGCACCATAACTAGTATGTAACACCAGGTGGCACCATAACTAATATGTAACACCAGGGGGCACCATAACTAGTATGTAACAGAAGGGGGCACCATAACTAGTATGTAACACCAGGAGGCGCCATAACTAGTATGTAACATCAGGAGGCGCCATAACTAGTATGTAACACCAGGAGGCACCATTTTTAGTTTCTAACACCGGGAGGCGCAATTACTAGTATGTTTCTCCATGAGGCACCATAACTAGTATGTAAAACCAGGAGGCAACATAACATGTATGTTACACCAGGAGGCGCTATAACTAGTATGTTACACCAGGACGCAGCATATTAAGTATGTAACACCAGGGGGCACCATATTAAGTATGTAACACCAGGAGGCGCTATAACTAGTACATTACACCAGGAGGCGCCATAACTAGAATGTAACACTTGGAAGCACCATACCTAGTTTGTAACATGTGTGATGGGAGAATACAATCAATATTGGATTAGCACCATTGTTGCTGCTGGAACTCTTTCTGTTTTGACTATTGGATATATTTTGGGAGCTTGGATGTGGTCTCCTGCTTCAGCTGTTGCATTGAAAGGCCCACCTCTGATTAGGTTTCTATAGTGGTGCTGCACACGGGCTTTCTACATATCACAAGTATGTAAGACCTGGGGGCACCATAACTAGTGTGTAACAGCAGGGGGCACCATAACTAGTGTGTAACAGCAGGGGGCACCATAACTAGTGTGTAACACCAGGAGGAGCCATAACAAGCATGTAACACCTGGAGGGGCCACAACTAGTGTGTAACACCAGGAGGCGCCATAACTAGTATGTAACAGCAGGAGGCGCCATAACTAGTATGTAACAGCAGGAGGCGCCATAACTAGTATGCAACACCAGGAGGCACCATAACAAGTATGTAACACCAGAGAGCACCATAACTAGTATGTAACACCAGGAGGCACCATAACTAGTATGTAACAGCAGGAGGCGCCATAACTAGTATGTAACAGCAGGAGGCGCCATAACTAGTATGCAACACCAGGAGGCACCATAACAAGTATGTAACACCAGAGAGCACCATAACTAGTATGTAACACCAGGAGGCACCATAACTAGTGTGTAACACCAGGAGGCGCCATAACTAGTATGTAACAGCAGGAGGCGCCATAACTAGTATGTAAAAGCAGGAGGCGCCATAACTAGTATGCAACACCAGGAGGCACCATAACAAGTATGTAACACCAGAGAGCACCATAACTAGTATGTAACACCAGGAGGCACCATAACTAGTATGTAACACCAGGAGGCACCATAACTAGTATGTAACACCAGAGAGCACCATAACTAGTATGTAACACCAGGAGGCACCATAACTAGTATGTAACACCAGGGGGCGCCATAACTAGTATGTAACACCAGGGGGCACGATAACTAGTATGTAACACCAGGGGGCGCCATAACTAGTTTGTAACACCAGGAGGCACCATAACTAGTATGTAACACCAGGGGGCGCCATAACTAGTATGTAACACCATGGGGCACCATAACTAGTATGTAACACCAGGACGCACCATAACTAGTATGTAACACCAGGGGGCGCCATAACTAGTATGTAACACCAGGGGGCGCCATAACTAGTATGTAACACCAGGAGGCACCATAACTAGTATGTAACACCAGGGGGCGCCATAACTAGTATGTAACACCAGGGGGCACCATAACTAGTGTTTAACACCAGGAGGAGCCATAACAAGTATGTAACACCAGGGGGCACCATAACTAGTGTTTAACACCAGGAGGAGCCATAACAAGTATGTAACACCAGGGGTGCCATAACAAGTATGTAACACCACGAGGGGCCATAACTAGTGTGTAACACCAGGAGGCGCCATAACTAGTATGTAACAGCAGGAGGCGCCATAACTAGTATGTAACACCAGGAGGCACCATAACTAGTATGTAACACCAGGAGGCACCATAACTAGTATGTAACACCAGAGAGCACCATAACTAGTATGTAACACCAGAGAGCACCATAACTAGTATGTAACACCAGGAGGCACCATAACTAGTATGCAACACCAGGAGGCACCATAACTAGTATGTGACACCAGGGGGCGCCATAACTAGTTTGTAACACCAGGAGGCACCATAACTAGTATGTAACACCATGGGGCACCATAACTAGTATGTAACACCAGGACGCACCATAACTAGTATGTAACACCAGGGGGCGCCATAACTAGTATGTAACACCAGGGGGCGCCATAACTAGTATGTAACACCAGGAGGCACCATAACTAGTATGTAACACCAGGGGGCGCCATAACTAGTATGTAACACCAGGGGGCACCATAACTAGTGTTTAACACCAGGAGGAGCCATAACAAGTATGTAACACCAGGGGGCACCATAACTAGTATGTAACACCATGGGGCACCATAACTAGTATGTAACACCAGGACGCACCATAACTAGTATGTAACACCAGGGGGCGCCATAACTAGTATGTAACACCAGGGGGCGCCATAACTAGTATGTAACACCAGGAGGCACCATAACTAGTATGTAACACCAGGGGGCGCCATAACTAGTATGTAACACCAGGGGGCACCATAACTAGTGTTTAACACCAGGAGGAGCCATAACAAGTATGTAACACCAGGGGGCACCATAACTAGTGTTTAACACCAGGAGGAGCCATAACAAGTATGTAACACCAGGGGTGCCATAACAAGTATGTAACACCACGAGGGGCCATAACTAGTGTGTAACACCAGGAGGCGCCATAACTAGTATGTAACAGCAGGAGGCGCCATAACTAGTATGTAACACCAGGAGGCACCATAACAAGTATGTAACACCAGGAGGCACCATAACTAGTATGTAACACCAGAGAGCACCATAACTAGTATGTAACACCAGAGAGCACCATAACTAGTATGTAACACCAGGAGGCACCATAACTAGTATGCAACACCAGGAGGCACCATAACTAGTATGTGACACCAGGAGGGGCCATAACTAGTATGTAACACCAGGAGGCACCATAACTTGTATCTAACACCAGAGAGCACCATAACTAGTATGTGACACCAGGAGGGGCCATAACTACTACGTAACACCAGGGGGCACTATACATGTAACACCAGGGGCACCATAACTAGTATGTAACACCAGGAGCACTGTAACTAGTATGTGACACCAGGAGGGGCCATAAGCAGTATGTAACACCAGGAGGCACCATAACTTGTATGTAACACCAGAGAGCACCATAACTAGTATGTAACACCAGGGGGCACCATAACTTGTAGGTAACACCAGAGAGCACCATAACTAGTATGTAACACCAGGAGGCACCATAACTTGTAGGTAACACCAGAGAGCACCATAACTAGTATGTAACACCAGGAGGCACCATAACTTGTAGGTAACACCAGAGAGCACCATAACTAGTATGTAACACCAGGAGGCACCATAACTAGTATGTGACACCAGGAGGGGCCATAAGTAGTATGAAACACCAGGAGGCACCATAACTAGTATGTAACACCAGAGAGCACCGTAACTAGTATGTAACACCAGGAGGCACCATAACTAGTATGTAACACCAGAGAGCACCATAACTAGTATGTAACACCAGGAGGCACCATAACTAGTATGTAACACCAGGAGGCACCATAACTAGTATGTAACAGCAGGGGGTACCATAACTAGTGTGTAACGTCAGGGGCGCCATAACTAGTATGTAACAGCAGGAGGCATCATAACAAGTATGTAACACCAGGAGGTACCATAACAAGTAAGTAACACCAGGAGGTGCCATAACAAGTATGTAACACCAGGAGGTGCCATAACCAGTGTGTAACACCAGGAGGCACTATAACAAGTATGTAACAGCAGGGGGCACCATACTTGTTATAGTGCCTGGTGGTGTTACATACTAATTATGGCGCCTGCTGGTGTTACATACTAGTTATGGTGCCTCCTGGTGCTACATACTGGTTATAGTTCCCCCTTGGTGTTACATACTAGTTATGGTGCCCCATGGTGTTACATACTAGTTATGGTGCCCCCTGGTGTTACATACTAGTTATAGTGCCCCCTGGTGTTACATACTAGTTATAGTGCCCTCTGGTGTTACATACTAGTTATCGTGACTCCTGATGTTACATATTAGTTATGGTGCCTCCTGGTGTTCCATGCTAGTTATGGTGCCCCCTGGTGTTACATACTAGTTATAGCGCCCCCTGGTGTTACATACTAGTTATAGTGCCCCCTGGTGTTATATACTAGTTATTGTGTCTCCTGATGTTACATATTAGTTATGGTGCTCTCTGGTGTTACATATTAGTTATGGTGCCCCTGGTGTTACATACTTGTATAGTGCCCCCTGGTGTTACATACTTGTTATAGTGCCTCCTGGTGTTACATACTAGTTATGGCGCCTCCTGGTGTTACATACTAGTTATGGCACCTCCTTGTGTTACATACTAGCTATGGCGCCTTCTGGTGTTACATACTAGTTATGGGTCCCTCTGGTGTTATTTGTTATGGCACCCCCTCATATTACATGCTGACTTCTCTGTTAACCCCTTGAGTGTGCACCCCCAATTCACATCTGAGCTCCTCCCACGTGGATGGCTTTATCTGACACGAAATCTGCGTGATTGTGTAAAACTGCAGCAAATACATAATTTAACTTATATTCACTGCTGTTTTTCTGTATTCTGCCAGGAGAGTGGGAAAAGTTGAGCCTTGTGGCATTTTTTTTGTTTGTGCGCATGAAAAACATTGTGAATGTGGACGCTATATGGATGTAAAAAGTGCGCATACGCATCACAGTGATGTGTTTCTTCCTCCTTCCATAGAACCGCGGACACGTCGTCATGTGCTCCCTTACTGGCCTGGTAAGAGGTCTTGTCCTGTCTGTGTGCCCGGCCTCGGTGGTGATCCTTACTCATCAGTGGTCTTCTCTCCTCAGGTCTCGTTAGTCTGCTACCCTTGTGCGTTCCTCGGGTTGGTATTTAAGTATACCTTCTCTACGGTAAGGGCACGGCATTGTGCGGAGGTCATTATGGAATCATTGTAGTCCTTGTCCTCATCATGTTTCTCATCCTGCACAGATCGGTTACTTTCTTTCCTCCCGTCGTGTTGTTGGGATTTTCTCGCGCTCGTCTTCCAATGACTACGAGTGGCTGACGAGGGCCCTGAACTCATTCATGTTTACGCAGCTTGTGAAGGAGTCCAGGTCAGTGTACATATCAAACCGAGAGAAGCGTCGCTTCCAAGAAGCTGTCCACGATTGTGACTTCACTATTCTGTACCACACTAAAAACCACGGAAGAATCAACATCACCAACGTGATGGATGCCTTGTATGATGAGGAGCTGCAGTACATGTCTTCTTCTAGAGGTAGCACTGCTAAGTGGCGGTATTATGTCATCCGCGGGGCTCCTGATCAGTAGTCCCGTCTCTGTTCTGGACGTGAATATAACACTGACATGTAAATGAGCTGAACCATCTCGTTAATTTGAGCTTTCACTTTTAGGCAGGGAGAACGTCATCGTGATAGTTGATGACCTGGAGAAGGGTGGTGACGAGGAGAAGTGCCGCATTATGGAATTCCAGCCTGATATTATGACATTCTCCCAAGACCTGATACTGGTCACCAGGGAGGAGAAGGGGCAGCCGCATTTACTGGACCAGAAGCTGCAGCTCCTCAAAGCCCTGGCTTCTAACGGTAAATGGTCCTCGCCCAGGTGTCCGACCGGTCCACACATCAGACTGCAGAGACATCGTGGCCTAATGTGTGTGCAGGACTGTATTATAAGACCACCACAAGGTCCACATAGAAGGTCCGGTGGGACAGGCCATCGCCCTCACTGACCTCCCCTTCCCTCTTACAGGGTCCTGGAGTATTGTGGATTTCTGGGATTATCTGGTAAGAACTTAACAAAGACAAAAAAACGCGTCAACTATGACACTCCACCACCAAATTAAGTCTCTATATACAGTAGCCCTTCTCTGGGGTCTGACCTACTAGATACAAACAGACGTGTAGTCAGGAAAAGTAGACAGACATACAGCCAAAACTGGAAGAACTGAGTAGTTCCAAATGACAGATGCTCTGGTCCTTACACTCAGCCTCTGGCAGGAATCACAGTTATAGACTAAAAATTACAACCTTTATTGGAAAATATCTTAAAAAACATGGGCTGACACACACACGTTACAAATAGACAAACAAAACATCCAAAATTATCACAAAAGAACGCCTCATCCTTAAAAAGGAAATAGATAGAGGCTGAAAATAGTCGGTATTGCCAGAGGACAAATAGCGTTAAGACCTCTGTTTTATCAATCACAGGGGGGTAAGGGAAGTGACTCAGACTGCTGTAAGGGCATAACAGATAAAGTGCCCACAGTAGAGTGATAATTTTCGTAGAAGGTCACTTCCTACCAGAATTAGCCCCTATATTTTAGAGAATAAAGCGCACAACGCTCCACAAAATGGTCTAGGTATCATAAACTACAAGAACAACAGTTCTCGCTTGCGCAAGATATATGGCGCAAAACGTGGTCATTCAATTGTAGTAGACTCGGCTCACAAAATGGTCTAGGTATCATAAACTACAAGAACAACAGTTCTCGCTTGCGCAAGATATATGGCGCAAAACGTGGTCATTCAATTGTAGTAGACTCGGCTCACAAAATGGTCTAGGTATCATAAACTACAAGAACAACAGTTCTCGCTTGCGCAAGGTATATGGCGCAAAACGTGGTCATTCAATTGTAGTAGACTCGGCTCGACGCGTTTCTCCACACGAATGTGGTTCATCAGGAGCACTTGGATTATATTAAGAGGACAAAAACCGATCTGACTTTTTGCTGTCAGTGTTTGTGATAAACTAGAGTTCGGTAATATTAGGATAATGAGGAGCAATGTTTTGGGAACAACAGGCAAACTGAGTACTCTGCCATAACGTATCTATATCCCAACAAATAGTTTATGTTAGGATCCAGAACAGCCAGGGTATCTTAGTGTAGTTTTGTCCCTTAACTGAGGACAGTGGCAAGAGTAATGCAGTAAGCTAGATAGCCTCAAAAATTCTATCTTAGGAGAGAAAGTTATTTCTCTGCCAGAGGATAGATGAAAATTAGAGTAGATAACAAAAGGTTACAAAAGAATTAAGACAGCCCCCGTAGCTAATAGGTCATAGAGTCTAATAGCCCTTCTTTTTGAATAGGTCTGGGATGATACAGACAATCCAGAGGGTCATAGACAGAGACAGAGGACTGTAATTCTTCTGAGTGCCCGATAGGCATAAGAGGAGTGCTATCTAAGCCTGTAAGTAATTAGCCTGACAGAGATTTCCCAAAGCCCCCAAAAATATAAAGCAAATAAAACAAAAAGATAAAGCCTGTGGCCCTGATGGTGAGCCACAGGAGTAGTGTGTGGCTGAACAGCAGTGTGCCCATATATTGCTCGACTGGACCATCCCCTGGGAGGGGAATTCAGAAATAGCCCAATCAATGAGGTCCGGGGAGTAAAGGGGCCGGACCAGGGTCATTAAGTACTCCAACTCAGGAGTTAAGCACTTAGGAGATTCCTACTGTCAGTAGATAGGTAGCGAATCAGTGCAGAGAGGTCAGAAGCGTCTCTGATCGCTTACCTAGAGTCCCGATTGTTGTGTAGTCTCCAGTGTAGCTCCGAGCGGCAGACCGGGAGTTCGCGCATGCGCGTGACGTCATCACGCATGCGTCGGTCGCCAGTGACGTCAATACGCCGGTCATGTGATCCCTGAGTTGGTCACATGTGTGGGAAAAAAGTCCCATTACTGTTGAGGGCAAAGGAGCTTAGAGCACTGGCAGCTAGTACAGCCGTCAGTGCTAGAGAGCGACGAGAAGGAGCAAACAGATTTTTTTATATATTTGATGCAGAATATGTAAATCTACTTATTTAGCTTATAGATTAAGGTAATATAATCCAAAAACAGTTGGGGATATCTTCGTAGATACATTGATAAGTGGGAGTCAAGTTAGAAAAATTCTGAGACTTCATATCATAAATATATCCGTATATAATGAACAGACAAATATAAGTTCTCACAATGGAGAGTAAAGTGGCTGTCAAAAGGCAGAGGCGGTTGAGCACATCAGAATTATGTCAGTGACAACAAGGAAAAAAAAAAAAAAAAAAAAAAATTTGTTTTATATATATTTATGATTACAAAAAGCAATTGAAGCATAAACTTTCGTTTAGGCCTGATGGACTAAGGCTATTAAAACGAAAGATCCAGGAGGCTTCTTTTTGCAAAAGGCGTTGGTCTATGTTCCCTCGTCTCCCGTGCGTGCGCAAAAGTTCAATGCCCTGAAATTTTAATAAATGCGCATCGCCGTTATGTACCAACCACATGTGGTCCGCCAGGGGGGTGGATTCGTGTCTTTCGATGTTCCCCACATGGCCAAGAATCCTCCGGCGAAATTCCTGGATTGTCTTGCCAATGTAGTTTTTTGGGCATGGACATGTGGCCATGTATATCACGTTTCTGGTCTTACAATTAATAAAATCGTGACATTTGTATGTGCGATGGGAAACAGCACAGGTGAAGGAACTTGATTTCTGGATGAAGGGGCAAGCAGCACAGGAGTGACAGGGAAAAGTGCCTTTTGGTCGATTCGATCCTAGCCAGGTGATTTTGGATTCGTCCGGTGGTAGATGGCTTTTGACCAAGTGGTCCTTTAGATTATGGCCTCGTCTGTATGTTATACAGGGTTTTTGGGAAATATACTCACTGATATCATGATCATTTTTCAAAATGTCCCAATAGTGAGAGAGAATATCACGTATCTGGGGACAGGCTGTATCATATGTACCTATCACTCTTGGAGAGTGGTCGGTAGGACGTACTTTTGGTGTTAATAGATTGGTACGTTGTTGTTTGGACGCATATTGATAAGCCTGGAGAATTGTTTCCTCTGGGTACCCTCTCGAACTGAATCGTTTCATCAGTTTTTTGCTCTCTAAGAGAAATGAAGTTTCATCAGAGCAATTCCGACGTAACCGAAGAAATTGACCCTTCGGAATACCTACTGGAGTTCATTCTTAAACACAATTATTTTGTGTTTGACTCTGAGTACTTCCACCAGCTCAGGGGTACAGCGATGGGGACGCCTTGTGCCCCATCTTATGCTAATCTGTACCTGGGCTGGTGGGAGGAAAAGGTCATATACAACAACTCACAGTGGTCTGACAATATTGTACTCTGGTTACGCTACATTGATGACATCCTCATCCTATGGAAGGGTACTTCTATTTCCTTTGAGACCTTTGTCGAGACACTAAATACCAACACTTTAAACCTACACGTGACTAGCGAGATTAGTGCTACGACATTACCCTTCCTTGACATCCAGATTGTCAAAAATGAGGATGGTACCATCGCATCTACTCTATATCGAAAGAAGACTGGTGGAAGTACTCAGAGTCAAACACAAAATAATTGTGTTTAAGAATGAACTCCAGTAGGTATTCCGAAGGGTCAATTTCTTCGGTTACGTCGGAATTGCTCTGATGAAACTTCATTTCTCTTAGAGAGCAAAAAACTGATGAAACGATTCAGTTCGAGAGGGTACCCAGAGGAAACAATTCTCCAGGCTTATCAATATGCGTCCAAACAACAACGTACCAATCTATTAACACCAAAAGTACGTCCTACCGACCACTCTCCAAGAGTGATAGGTACATATGATACAGCCTGTCCCCAGATACGTGATATTCTCTCTCACTATTGGGACATTTTGAAAAATGATCATGATATCAGTGAGTATATTTCCCAAAAACCCTGTATAACATACAGACGAGGCCATAATCTAAAGGACCACTTGGTCAAAAGCCATCTACCACCGGACGAATCCAAAATCACCTGGCTAGGATCGAATCGACCAAAAGGCACTTTTCCCTGTCACTCCTGTGCTGCTTGCCCCTTCATCCAGAAATCAAGTTCCTTCACCTGTGCTGTTTCCCATCGCACATACAAATGTCACGATTTTATTAATTGTAAGACCAGAAACGTGATATACATGGCCACATGTCCATGCCCAAAAAACTACATTGGCAAGACAATCCAGGAATTTCGCCGGAGGATTCTTGGCCATGTGGGGAACATCGAAAGACACGAATCCACCCCCCTGGCGGACCACATGTGGTTGGTACATAACGGCGATGCGCATTTATTAAAATTTCAGGGCATTGAACTTTTGCGCACGCACGGGAGACGAGGGAACATAGACCAACGCCTTTTGCAAAAAGAAGCCTCCTGGATCTTTCGTTTTAATAGCCTTAGTCCATCAGGCCTAAACGAAAGTTTATGCTTCAATTGCTTTTTGTAATCATAAATATATATAAAACAAATTTTTTTTTTTTTTTTTTTTTTTCCTTGTTGTCACTGACATAATTCTGATGTGCTCAACCGCCTCTGCCTTTTGACAGCCACTTTACTCTCCATTGTGAGAACTTATATTTGTCTGTTCATTATATACGGATATATTTATGATATGAAGTCTCAGAATTTTTCTAACTTGACTCCCACTTATCAATGTATCTACGAAGATATCCCCAACTGTTTTTGGATTATATTACCTTAATCTATAAGCTAAATAAGTAGATTTACATATTCTGCATCAAATATATAAAAAAATCTGTTTGCTCCTTCTCGTCGCTCTCTAGCACTGACGGCTGTACTAGCTGCCAGTGCTCTAAGCTCCTTTGCCCTCAACAGTAATGGGACTTTTTTCCCACACATGTGACCAACTCAGGGATCACATGACCGGCGTATTGACGTCACTGGCGACCGACGCATGCGTGATGACGTCACGCGCATGCGCGAACTCCCGGTCTGCCGCTCGGAGCTACACTGGAGACTACACAACAATCGGGACTCTAGGTAAGCGATCAGAGACGCTTCTGACCTCTCTGCACTGATTCGCTACCTATCTACTGACAGTAGGAATCTCCTAAGTGCTTAACTCCTGAGTTGGAGTACTTAATGACCCTAGTCCGGCCCCTTTACTCCCCGGACCTCATTGATTGGGCTATTTCTGAATTCCCCTCCCAGGGGATGGTCCAGTCGAGCAATATATGGGCACACTGCTGTTCAGCCACACACTACTCCTGTGGCTCACCATCAGGGCCACAGGCTTTATCTTTTTGTTTTATTTGCTTTATATTTTTGGGGGCTTTGGGAAATCTCTGTCAGGCTAATTACTTACAGGCTTAGATAGCACTCCTCTTATGCCTATCGGGCACTCAGAAGAATTACAGTCCTCTGTCTCTGTCTATGACCCTCTGGATTGTCTGTATCATCCCAGACCTATTCAAAAAGAAGGGCTATTAGACTCTATGACCTATTAGCTACGGGGGCTGTCTTAATTCTTTTGTAACCTTTTGTTATCTACTCTAATTTTCATCTATCCTCTGGCAGAGAAATAACTTTCTCTCCTAAGATAGAATTTTTGAGGCTATCTAGCTTACTGCATTACTCTTGCCACTGTCCTCAGTTAAGGGACAAAACTACACTAAGATATCCTGGCTGTTCTGGATCCTAACATAAACTATTTGTTGGGATATAGATACGTTATGGCAGAGTACTCAGTTTGCCTGTTGTTCCCAAAACATTGCTCCTCATTATCCTAATATTACCGAACTCTAGTTTATCACAAACACTGACAGCAAAAAGTCAGATCGGTTTTTGTCCTCTTAATATAATCCAAGTGCTCCTGATGAACCACATTCGTGTGGAGAAACGCGTCGAGCCGAGTCTACTACAATTGAATGACCACGTTTTGCGCCATATACCTTGCGCAAGCGAGAACTGTTGTTCTTGTAGTTTATGATACCTAGACCATTTTGTGAGCCGAGTCTACTACAATTGAATGACCACGTTTTGCGCCATATATCTTGCGCAAGCGAGAACTGTTGTTCTTGTAGTTTATGATACCTAGACCATTTTGTGGAGCGTTGTGCGCTTTATTCTCTAAAATATAGGGGCTAATTCTGGTAGGAAGTGACCTTCTACGAAAATTATCACTCTACTGTGGGCACTTTATCTGTTATGCCCTTACAGCAGTCTGAGTCACTTCCCTTACCCCCCTGTGATTGATAAAACAGAGGTCTTAACGCTATTTGTCCTCTGGCAATACCGACTATTTTCAGCCTCTATCTATTTCCTTTTTAAGGATGAGGCGTTCTTTTGTGATAATTTTGGATGTTTTGTTTGTCTATTTGTAACGTGTGTGTGTCAGCCCATGTTTTTTAAGATATTTTCCAATAAAGGTTGTAATTTTTAGTCTATAACTGTGATTCGGGCCCAATACTATAATCTATAGACTTATTCCGTCTCTGTGACACAGCCTCTGGCAGGAGCTTATAAGCTTGTAAAGCCACCTACAGATTTTGACACCTGGGTAACCTCCAATGATGGGAGACAACAGGTGGGGGGGGGGGCAGTGATGAGACAACAGGTGGGAGGGCGCAGTGATGAGACAACAGGTGGGAGGGTGCAGTGATGAGACAACAGGTAGGAGGGCGCAGTGATGAGACAACAGGTAGGAGGGCGCAGTGATGAGACAACAGGTGGGGGGCGCAGTGATGAGACAACAGGTGGGGGGGCACAGTGATGAGACAATAGGGGGGGGGCACAGTGATGAGACGAGGTGGGGGGCACAGTGATGAGACGAGGTGGGGGGTGCAGTGATGAGACAACAGGTGGGGGGCACAGTGATGAAACAATAGGTGGGAGGGCGCAGTGATGAGACAACAGGTGGGGGGCGCAGTGATGAGACAACAGGTAGGAGGGCGCAGTGATGAGACAACAGGTGGGGGGCGCAGTGATGAGACAACTGGTGGGGGGCGCAGTGATGAGACAAGAGGTGGGGGGCACAGTGATGAAACAATAGGTGGAGGGCGCAGTGATCAGACAACAGGTGGGGGGCGCAGTGATGAGACAACAGGTGGGGGGCGCAGTGATGATACAACAGGTGGGGGCGCCATAACGAGATAAGAGGTGGGGGGCACAGTGATGAGACAACAGGTGGATGGCGCAGTTCTGAAACAACAGGTGGTGAGCGCTGTGATGAGACAACAGGTGGGAGGCACCATGTCGAGACAACAGGTGGGGGGCGCCGTGATGAGACAACAGGTCTAGGGCACAGTGATGAGACAACAGGTGGAGAGCACAGTGATAAGACAACAGGTGGGGGGCGCAGTGATGAGACAACAGGTGGAGGGCGCAGTGATGAGACAACAGGTGGAGAGCACAGTGATGAGACAACAGGTGGGGGGCGCAGTGATGAGACAACAGGTGGGGGGCGCAGTGATGAGACAACAGGTGGGGGGGCGCAGTGATGAGACAACAGGTGGAGAGCACAGTGATGAGACAACAGGTGGGGGGCGCAGTGATGAGAAAACAGGTGGGGGGCGCAGTGATGAGACAACAGGTGGGCGCAGTGATGAGACAACAGGTGGGGGGCGCAGTGATGAGACAACAGGTGGGGGCGCAGTGATGAAACAACTGGTGGGGGGCGCAGCGATGAAACAACTGGTGGGAGGCACCATGACGAGACAACAGGTGGAGGGCGCAGTGATGAGACAACAGGTGGGGGGCACAGTGATGAGACAAGAGGTGGGGGGCACAGTGATGACAAGAGGTGGGGGGCACAGTGATGACAAGAGGTGGGGGGCACAGTGATGAGACAAGAGGTGGGGGGCACAGTGATGAGACAACAGGTGGGGGGCGCCATGATGAGAAAATAGGTGGAGGGCGCAGTGATCAGACAACAGATGGGGGGGCGCAGTGATGAGATAACAGGTGGGGGGCGCAGTGATAAGACAACAGGTGCGGGGCACAGTGATGAGACAACAGGTGGGGGGGGCGCAGTGATGAGGCAACAGGTGGGGGGGGCGCAGTGATGAGACAACAGGTGGAGAGCACAGTGATGAGACAACAGGTGGGGGGCGCAGTGATGAGACAACAGGTGGAGAGCACAGTGATGAGACAACAGGTGGGGGGCACAGTGATGAGACAACAGGTGGGGGGGCGCAGTGATGAAACAACAGGTGGGGGCGCAGTGATGAAACAAAAGGTGGGGGGCGCAGTGATGAGACAACAGGTGGGGGGGGCGCAGTCATGAGACAACAGGTGGGGGCGCTGTAACGAGACAAGAGGTGAGGGGCACAGTGATGAGACAACAGGTGAGAGGCGCAGTTGTGAAACAACAGGTGAAGGGCGCAGTGATGAGATAAGAGTTGGGAGGCGCAGTGATGAAACAACAGGTGGGGGGCGCCGTGATGAGGCAACAGGTCTAGGGCGCAGTGATGAGACAACTGGTGGAGAGCACAGTGATAAGACAATAGGTGGGGGGTGCAGTGATGAGACAACAGGTGAAGAGCACAGTGATGAGACAACAGGTGGGGGGCGCAGTGGAGAGACAACAGGTGTGGGGGCGCAGTGATGAGACAACAGGTGGGGGGCGCAGTGATGAGACAACAGGTGGGGGCGCAGTGGAGAGACAACAGGTGGGGGGCGCAGTGATGAGACAACAGGTGGGCAGGCGCAGTGATGAGACAACAGGTGGGGGGCGCAGTGATGAGACAACAGGTAGGGGGCGCAGTGATAAGACAACAGGTGGGGGGCGCAGTGATGAGACAACAGGTAGGGGCGCCGTAACGAGACAAGAGGTGAGGGGCACAGTGATGAGACAACAGGTGGGAGGCGAAGTTGTGAAACAACAGGTGAAGGGCGCAGTGATGAGATAAGAGGTGGGAGGCGCAGTGATGAAACAACAGGTGGGGGGCGCCGTGATGAGACAACAGGTCTAGGGCGCAGTGATGAGACAACAGGTGGAGGTTGCAGTGATGAGACAACAGGTGGAGAGCACAGTGATGAGACAACAGGTGGAGAGCACAGTGATGAGACAACAGGTGGAGAGCATAGTGATGAGTCAACAGGTGGGGGGTGCAGTGATGAGACAACAGGTGGAGAGCACAGTGATGAGACAACAGGTGGAGGGCGCAGTGATGAGACAACAGGTGGAGAGCATAGTGATGAGACAACAGGTGGGGGGCGCAGTGATGAGACAACAGGTGGAGAGCACAGTGATGAGACAACAGGTGGGGGGCGCAGTGGAGAGACAACAGGTGGGGGGCGCAGTGATGAGACAACAGGTGGGGGGCGCAGTGATGAGACAACAGGTGGGGGGCGCAGTGATGAGACAACAGGTGGGGGCGCAGTGATGAGACAACAGGTGGGGGGCGCAGTGATGAGACAACAGGTGGGGGGCGCAGTGATGAGACAACAGGTGGGGGGCGCAGTGATGAGACAACAGGTGGGGGGCGCAGTGATGAGACAACAGGTGGGGGGCGCAGTGATGAAACAACTGGTGGGGGGCGCAGTGATGAGACAACAGGTGGGAGGCACCATGACGAGACAACAGGTGGAGGGCGCAGTGGTGAGACAACAGGTGGGGGGCACAGTGATGAGACAAGAGGTGGGGGGCACAGTGATGAGACAAGAGGTGGGGGGCACAGTGATGAGACAAGAGGTGGAGAGCACAGTGATGAGACAACAGGTGGAGAGCATAGTGATGAGTCAACAGGTGGGGGGTGCAGTGATGAGACAACAGGTGGAGAGCACAGTGATGAGACAACAGGTGGAGGGCGCAGTGATGAGACAACAGGTGGAGAGCATAGTGATGAGACAACAGGTGGGGGGCGCAGTGATGAGACAACAGGTGGAGAGCACAGTGATGAGACAACAGGTGGGGGGCGCAGTGATGAGACAACAGGTGGGGGGCGCAGTGATGAGACAACAGGTGGGGGGCGCAGTGATGAGACAACAGGTGGGGGGCGCAGTGATGAGACAACAGGTGGGGGGCGCAGTGATGAGACAACAGGTGGGGGGCGCAGTGATGAGACAACAGGTGGGGGGCGCAGTGATGAGACAACAGGTGGGGGGCGCAGTGATGAAACAACTGGTGGGGGGCGCAGTGATGAGACAACAGGTGGGAGGCACCATGACGAGACAACAGGTGGAGGGCGCAGTGGTGAGACAACAGGTGGGGGGCACAGTGATGAGATAAGAGGTGGGGGGCACAGTGATGAGACAAGAGGTGGGGGGCACAGTGATGAGACAAGAGGTGGGGGGCACAGTGATGAGACAACGGGGGGGGCGCAGTGATGAGAAAATAGGTGGAGGGCGCAGTGATCAGACAACAGATGGGGGGGCGCAGTGATGAGATAACAGGTGGGGAGCGCAGTGATGAGACAACAGGTGCGGGGCACAGTGATGAGACAACAGGTGGTCGGCGCAGTGATGAGACAACAGGTGGAGAGCACAGTGATGAGACAACAGGTGGGGGGCGCAGTGATGAGACAACAGGTGGAGAGCACAGTGATGAGACAACAGGTGGAGAGCACAGTGATGAGACAACAGGAGGGGGGGGGGCGCAGTGATGAGACAACAGGTGGGGGGGTGCAGTGATGAGACAACAGGTGGGGGGCGCAGTGATGAGACAACAGGTGGGGGGCGCAGTGATGAGACAACAGGTGGGGGCGCAGTAATGAAACAACTGGTGGGGGGCACAATAAGGACACAAGAGGTTGGGGGAACAGTGATGAGACAAGAGGTGGGGGGCGCAGTGATGAGACAACAGGTGGAGAGCACAGTGATGAGACAACAGGTGGGGGGCGCAGTGATGAGACAACAGGTGGAGAGCACAGTGATGAGACAACAGGTGGGGGGCGCAGTGGAGAGACAACAGGTGGGGGGCGCAGTGATGAGACAACAGGTGGGGGGCGCAGTGATGAGACAACAGGTGGGGGGCGCAGTGATGAAACAACTGGTGGGGGGCGCAGTGATGAGACAACAGGTGGGAGGCACCATGACGAGACAACAGGTGGAGGGCGCAGTGGTGAGACAACAGCTGGGGGGCACAGTGATGAGACAAGAGGTGGGGGGCACAGTGATGAGACAAGAGGTGGGAGGCACAGTGATGAGACAAGAGGTGGGGGGCACAGTGATGAGACAACGGGGGGGGGGGCGCAGTGATGAGAAAATAGGTGGAGGGCGCAGTGATCAGACAACAGATGGGGGGGGCGCAGTGATGAGATAACAGGTGGGGAGCACAGTGATGAGACAACAGGTGGTCGGCGCAGTGATGAGACAACAGGTGGAGAGCACAGTGATGAGACAACAGGTGGGGGGCGCAGTGATGAGACAACAAGAGGGGGGGGGGCGCAGTGATGAGACAACAGGTGGGGGGGTGCAGTGATGAGACAACAGGTGGGGGGCGCAGTGATGAGACAACAGGTGGGGGGCGCAGTGATGAGACAACAGGTGGGGGCGCAGTGATGAGACAACAGGTGGGGGGCGCAGTGATGAAACAACTGGTGGGGGGCGCAGTGATGAGACAACAGGTGGGAGGCACCATGACGAGACAACAGGTGGAGGGCGCAGTGGTGAGACAACAGCTGGGGGGCACAGTGATGAGACAAGAGGTGGGGGGCACAGTGATGAGACAAGAGGTGAGAGGCACAGTGATGAGACAAGAGGTGGGGGGCACAGTGATGAGACAACGGGGGGGGGGGGCGCAGTGATGAGAAAATAGGTGGAGGGCGCAGTGATCAGACAACAGATGGGGGGGGCGCAGTGATGAGATAACAGGTGGGGAGCGCAGTGATGAGACAACAGGTGCGGGGCACAGTGATGAGACAACAGGTGGTCGGCGCAGTGATGAGACAACAGGTGGAGAGCACAGTGATGAGACAACAGGTGGGGGGCGCAGTGATGAGACAACAAGAGGGGGGGGGCGCAGTGATGAGACAACAGGTGGGGGGGTGCAGTGATGAGACAACAGGTGGGGGGCGCAGTGATGAGACAACAGGTGGGGGGCGCAGTGATGAGACAACAGGTGGGGGCGCAGTAATGAAACAACTGGTGGGGGGCACAATAAGGACACAAGAGGTTGGGGGAACAGTGATGAGACAAGAGGTGTGGGGCACAGTGATGAGACAACATGTGGGGGGCGCAGTGATGAGACAAGAGGTGGGGGCGCCATGATAAGACAATAGGTGGAGGGCGCAGTGATCAGACAACAGATGGGGGGGCGCAGTGATGAGATAACAGGTGGGGGCGCAGTGATGAAACAACTGGTGGGGGGGGCAGTGATGAGACAACAGGTGGGGGGCGCAGTGATGAGACAACAGGTGGGGGGCGCCGTAACGAGACTAGAGGTGAGGGGCACAGTGATGAGACAACAGGTGGGAGGCGCAGTTGTGAAACAACAGGTGAAGGGCGCAGTGATGAGATAAAAGGTGGGAGGCGCAGTGATGAAACAACAGGTGGAGGCGCCGTGACGAGACAAGAGGTGCAGGGCACAGTGATGAGACAACAGGTGGTCGGCGCAGTGATGAGACAACAGGTGGAGAGCACAGTGATAAGACAACAGGTGGAGAGCACAGTGATGAGACAACAGTTGGGGGGCGCAGTGATGAGACAACAGGTGGAGAGCACAGTGATGAGACAACAGGTGGGGGGCGCAGTGATGAGACAACAGGTGGGGGGCGCAGTGATGAGACAACAGGTGGGGGGCGCAGTGATGAGACAACAGGTGGGGGGCGCAGTGATGAAACAACAGGTGGAGGCGCCGTGACGAGACAAGAGGTGCAGGGCACAGTGATGAGACAACAGGTGGAGAGCACATTGATAAGACAAGAGGTGGAGAGCACAGTGATGAAACAACAGGTGGGGGGGCGCAGTGATGAAACAACAGGTGGAGAGCACAGTGATGAGACAACAGGTGGGGGGCGCAGTCATGAGACTACAGGTGTGGGGCGCAGTGATGAGACAACAGGTGGGGGGCACAGTGGTGAGACAACAGGTGGAGGGCAGTGATGAAACAACTGGTGGGGGGCACAATAATAACACAAGAGGTGGGAGGCACCGTGATGAGACAACAGGTGGAGGGCGCAGTGATGATACAACAGGTGGGGGGCACAGTGATGACAAGAGTTGGGGGGCACAGTGATGACAAGAGGTGGGGGGCACAGTGATGAGACAAGAGGTGGGGGGCATAGTGATGAGACAAGAGGTGGGGGGCGCCATGATGAGACAATAGGTGGAGGGCGCAGTGATCAGACAACAGATGGGGGGGCGCAGTGATGAGATAACAGGTGGGGGGCGCAGTGATGAGACAACAGGTGGGGGGGCGCAGTGATGAGACAACAGGTGGGGGCGCCGTAACGAGACAAGAGGTGAGGGACACAGTGATGAGACAACAGGTGGGAGGCGCAGTGTGGAGACAACAGGTGCGGGGCACAGTGATGAGACAACAGGTGGGGGGGGTGCAGTGATGAGACAACAGGTGGGGGGCGCAGTGATGAGACAACAGCTGGGGGGCGTAGTGATGAGACAACAGGTGGGGGGGTGCAGTGATGAGACAACAGGTGGGGGGCGCAGTGATGAGACAACAGGTGGGGGGCGCAGTGATGAGACAACAGGTGGGGGCGCAGTGATGAAACAACAGGTGGAGAGCACAGTGATGAGACAACAGGTGGGGGGGGCGCAGTGATGAGACAACAGGTGGGGGGCAGTGATGAGACAACAGGTGGGGGCGCAGTGATGAGACAACAGGTGGGGGGGTGCAGTGATGAGACAACAGGTGGAGGGCGCAGAGATCAGACAACAGATGGGGGGGCGCAGTGATGAGATAACAAGTGGGGGGCGCAGTGAGGAGACAACAGGTGCGGGGCACAGTGATGAGACAACAGGTGGTCGGCGCAGTAATGAGACAACAGGTGGGGGGACGCAGTGATGAGACAACAGGTGGAGAGCACAGTGATGAGACAACAGGAGGGGGCGCAGTGATGAGACAACAGGTGGGGGGGTGCAGTGATGAGACAACAGGTGTGGGGCGCAGTGATGAGACAACAGGTGGGGGGCGCAGTGATGAGACAACAGGTGGGGGCGCAGTGATGAGACAACAGGTGGGGGGCGCAGTGATGAGACAACAGGTGGAGAGCACAGTGATGAGACAACAGGTGGGGGGGCGCAGTGATGAGACAACAGGTGGGGGGGCAGTGATGAGACAACAGGTGGGGGGTCAGTGATGAGACAACAGGTGGGGGAACGCAGTGATGAGACAACAGGTGGAGAGCACAGTGATGAGACAACAGGTGGGGGGCGCAGTGATGAGACAACAGGTGGGGGCGCAGTGATGAAACAACAGGTGGGGGGCGCAGTGATGAGACAACAGGTGGAGAGCACAGTGATGAGACAACAGGTGGGGGGGCGCAGTGATGAGACAACAGGTGGGGGGGTGCAGTGATGAGACAACAGGTGGGGGGCGCAGTAATGAAACAACTGGTGGGGGGCACAATAAGGCACAAGAGGTTGGGGGAACAGTGATGAGACAAGAGGTGGGGGGCACAGTGATGAGGCAACAGGTGGGGGGCGCCTTGATGAGACAAGAGGTGGGGGCGCCATGATAAGACAATAGGTGGAGGGCGCAGTGATCAGACAACAGATGGGGGGGCGCAGTGATGAGATAACAGGTGGGGGCGCAGTGATGAGACAACAGCTGGGGGGCGCAGTGATGAGACAACAGGTGGGGGCGCCGTAACGAGACAAGAGGTGAGGGGCACAGTGATGAGACAACAGGTGGGGGGCGCAGTGATGAGACAACAGGTGGAGGGCGCAGTGGTGAGACAACAGGTGGGGGGCACAGTGATGAGGCAAGAGGTGGGGGGCACAGTGATGAGACAAGAGGTGGGGGGCACAGTGATGAGACAAGAGGTGGGGGGCACAGTGATGAGACAACGGGGGGGGCGCAGTGATGAGAAAATAGGTGGAGGGCGCAGTGATCAGACAACAGATGGGGGGGCGCAGTGATGAGATAACAGGTGGGGAGCGCAGTGATGAGACAACAGGTGCGGGGCACAGTGATGAGACAACAGGTGGTCGGCGCAGTGATGAGACAACAGGTGGAGAGCACAGTGATGAGACAACAGGTGGGGGGCGCAGTGATGAGACAACAGGTGGAGAGCACAGTGATGAGACAACAGGTGGAGAGCACAGTGATGAGACAACAGGAGGGGGGGGGCGCAGTGATGAGACAACAGGTGGGGGGGTGCAGTGATGAGACAACAGGTGGGGGCGCAGTGATGAGACAACAGGTGGGGGGCGCAGTGATGAGACAACAGGTGGGGGCGCAGTAATGAAACAACTGGTGGGGGGCACAATAAGGACACAAGAGGTTGAGGGAACAGTGATGAGACAAGAGGTGGGGGGCACAGTGATGAGACAACAGGTGGGGGGCGCCTTGATGAGACAAGAGGTGGGGGCGCCATGATAAGACAATAGGTGGAGGGCGCAGTGATCAGACAACAGATGGGGGGGCGCAGTGATGAGATAACAGGTGGGGGCGCAGTGATGAAACAACTGGTGGGGGGCGCAGTGATGAGACAACAGGTGGGGGGCGCAGTGATGAGACAACAGGTGGGGGGCGCCGTAACGAGACTAGAGGTGAGGGGCACAGTGATGAGACAACAGGTGGGAGGCGCAGTTGTGAAACAACAGGTGAAGGGCGCAGTGATGAGATAAAAGGTGGGAGGCGCAGTGATGAAACAACAGGTGGAGGCGCCGTGACGAGACAAGAGGTGCAGGGCACAGTGATGAGACAACAGGTGGTCGGCGCAGTGATGAGACAACAGGTGGAGAGCACAGTGATAAGACAACAGGTGGAGAGCACAGTGATGAGACAACAGTTGGGGGGCGCAGTGATGAGACAACAGGTGGGGGGCGCAGTGATAAGACAACAGGTGGGGGGCGCAGTGATGAGACAACAGGTGGGGGGCGCAGTGATGAGACAACAGGTGGGGGGCGCAGTGATGAGACAACAGGTGGCGAGCACAGTGATGAGACAACAGGTGGGGGGTGCAGTGATGAGACAACAGGTGGGGGGCGCAGTCATGAGACTACAGGTGTGGGGCGCAGTGATAAGACAACAGGTGGGGGGCACAGTGGTGAGACAACAGGTGGAGGGCAGTGATGAAACAACTGGTGGGGGGCACAATAATAACACAAGAGGTGGGAGGCACCGTGATGAGACAACAGGTGGAGGGCGCAGTGATGATACAACAGGTGGGGGGCACAGTGATGACAAGAGTTGGGGGGCACAGTGATGACAAGAGGTGGGGGGCACAGTGATGAGACAAGAGGTGGGGGGCATAGTGATGAGACAAGAGGTGGGGGGCGCCATGATGAGACAATAGGTGGAGGGCGCAGTGATCAGACAACAGATGGGGGGGCGCAGTGATGAGATAACAGGTGGGGGGCGCAGTGATGAGACAACAGGTGGGGGGGCGCAGTGATGAGACAACAGGTGGGGGCGCCGTAACGAGACAAGAGGTGAGGGACACAGTGATGAGACAACAGGTGGGAGGCGCAGTGAGGAGACAACAGGTGCGGGGCACAGTGATGAGACAACAGGTGGGGGGGTGCAGTGATGAGACAACAGGTGGGGGGCGCAGTGATGAGACAACAGGTGGGGGGCGTAGTGATGAGACAACAGGTGGGGGGGTGCAGTGATGAGACAACAGGTGGGGGGCGCAGTGATGAGACAACAGGTGGGGGGCGCAGTGATGAGACAACAGGTGGGGGCGCAGTGATGAAACAACAGGTGGGGGGGCAGTGATGAGACAACAGGTGGGGGAGCGCAGTGATGAGACAACAGGTGGAGAGCACAGTGATGAGACAACAGGTGGGGCGCGCAGTGATGAGACAACAGGTGGGGGCGCAGTGATGAAACAACAGGTGGGGGGCGCAGTGATGAGACAACAGGTGGAGAGCACAGTGATGAGACAACAGGTGGGGGGGCTCAGTGATGAGACAACAGGTGGGGGGCGCAGTGATGAGACAACCGGTGGGGGGCGCAGTGATGAGACAACAGGTGGGGGCGCAGTAATGAAACAACTGGTGGGGGGCACAATAAGGACACAAGAGGTTGGGGGAACAGTGATGAGACAAGAGGTGGGGGGCACAGTGATGATGCAACAGGTGGGGGGCGCCTTGATGAGACAAGAGGTGGGGGCGCCATGATAAGGCAATAGGTGGAGGGCGCAGTGATCAGACAACAGATGGGGGGGCGCAATGATGAGATAACAGGTGGGGGCGCAGTGATGAGACAACAGGTGGGGGGCGCAGTGATGAGACAACAGGTGGGGCCGCCGTAACGAGACAAGAGGTGAGGGGCACAGTGATGAGACAACAGGTGGGAGGCGCAGTTGTGAAACAACAGGTGAAGGGCGCAGTGATGAGATAAAAGGTGGGAGGCGCAGTGATGAAACAACAGGTGGGGGCGCCGTGACGAGACAAGAGGTGCAGGGCACAGTGATGAGACAACAGGTGGTCGGCGCAGTGATGAGACAACAGGTGGAGAGCACAGTGATGAGACAACAGTTGGGGGGCGCAGTGATGAGACAACAGTTGGGGGGCGCAGTGATGAGACAACAGGTGGGGGGCGCAGTGATGAGACAACAGGTGGGGGGCGCAGTGATGAGACAACAGGTGGGGGGCGCAGTGATGAGACAACAGGTGGGGGCGCAGTGATGAAACAACAGGTGGGGGCGCCATGACGAGACAAGAGGTGCGGGGCACAGTGATGAGACAACAGGTGGTGGGCGCAGTGATGAAACAACAGGTGGGAGGCGCAGTGATGAAACAACAGGTGGAGAGCACAGTGATGAGATAACAGGTGGGGGGCGCAGTGATGAGACAACAGGTGGCGAGCACAGTGATGAGACAACAGGTGGGGGGCGCAGTGATGAGACAACAGGTGGGGGGCGCAGTGATGAGACAACAGGTGTGGGGCGCAGTGATGAGACAACAGGTGGGGGGCGCAGTGATGAGACAACAGGTGGGGGCGCAGTGATGAAACAACTGGTGGGGGGCACAATAATAACACAAGAGGTGTGGGGCGCAGTGATGAGACAACAGGTGGAGGGCGCAGTGATGATACAACAGGTGGGGGGCACAGTGATGACAAGAGTTGGGGGGCACAGTGATGACAAGAGGTGGGGGGCACAGTGATGAAACAAGAGCTGGGGGGCATAGTGATGAGACAAGAGGTGGGGGGCACAGTGATGAGACAACAGGTGGGGGGCGCCTTGATGAGACGAGAGGTGGGGGGCGCCATGATGAGACAATAGGTGGAGGGCGCAGTGATCAGACAACAGATGGGGGGGGCGCAGTGATGAGATAACAGGTGGGGGCGCAGTGATGAGATAACAGGTGGGGGGCGCAGTGATGAGACAACAGGTGGGGGGGGCGCAGTGATGAGACAACAGGTGGGGGCGCCGTAGCGAGACAAGAGGTGAGGGGCACAGTGATGAGACAACAGGTGGGAGGCGCAGTTGTGAAACAACAGGTGAAGGGCGCAGTGATGAGATAAGAGGTGGGAGGCGCAGTGATGAAACAACTGGTGGGGGCGCCGTGACGAGACAAGAGGTGCGGGGCACAGTGATGAGACAACAGGTGGTCGGCGCAGTGATGAGACAACAGGTGGAGAGCACATTGATAAGACAAGAGGTGGAGAGCACAGTGATGAGACAACAGGTGGGAGGTGCAGTGATGAGACAACAGGTGGGGGCGCAGTGATGAAACAACAGGTGGGGGGCGCAGTGATGAGACAACAGGTGGGGGGCGCAGTGATGAAACAACAGGTGGGGGGCGCAGTGATGAGACAACAGATGGGGGCGCAGTGATGAGAAAACAGGTGGGGGGCGCAGTGATGAGACAACAGGTGGGGGGCGCAGTGATGAGACACCAGGTGGGGGTGCAGTGATGAGACAACAGGTGGGGGCGCAGTGATGAGACAAGAGGTGGGGGCGCAGTGATGAAACAACTGGTGGGGGGCACAATAATGAGACAAGAGGTGGGAGGCACCTTGACGAGACAAGAGGTGGGAGGTGCAGTGATGAGACAACAGGTGGTCGGCACAGTTATGAGACAACAGGTGGTCGGCGCAGTGATGAGACAACAGGTGGGGGGCGCAGTGATGAGACAACAGGTGGGGGGCGCAGTGATGAAACAACTGGTGGGGGGCGCAATGATGAGACAAGAGGTGGGAGGCAGCGTGGCGAGACAAGAGGTGGGAGCCGCCGTGATGGGACAACAGGTGGGGAGTGCAGTGATGAGACAACAGGTGGGGGGCGCAGTGGTGAGACAATAGGGGAAGGGCACAGTTAAGAGATAAGAGGTGGGATGCGCAGTGATGAAACAACAGGTAGGGGCGCCGTGACGAGAGATGAGGTGGGGGGGCGCTGTGATGAGACAACAGGTGGGGGGCGCAGTGATGAAACAACAGGTGGGGGGCGCAGTGATGATACAACAGGTGGGGGGGCGCAGTGATGAAACATTAGGTGGGGGGCGCAATGATGAGACAAGAGGTGGGTGGCGCCGTGATGGGACAATAGGGGAAGGGCACAGTGATGAGATAAGAGGTGGGCGGCGCAGTGATGAAACAACAGGTAGGGGGCGCAGTGATGATACAACAGGTGGGGGGGCGCAGTGATGAAACATTAGGTGGGGGGCGCAATGATGAGACAAGAGGTGGGTGGCGCCGTGATGGGACAATAGGGGAAGGGCACAGTGATGAGATAAGAGGTGGGCGGCGCAGTGATGAAACAACAGGTAGGGGCGCCGTGACGAGAGAAGAGGTGGGGGGCGCCGTGACGAGACAAGAGGTGGGGAGCACAGTAATGAGACAACAGGTGGAGGGCGCCATGATGAGATGAGACAACAGGTGGAAGGCGCTGTGACGAGAAAAGAGTTGGAGGGCGCATTGATGAGACAACAGGTGGAGGGCGCCGTGATGAGACAATAGGTGGGAGGCGCAGTGATGAGACAACAGACCTGAGGCGCAGTGATGAGACAACAGGTGGGAGGCGCAGTGATGAGACAACTGGTGGGAAGCGCAGTAATGAGACAACAGGTGGGAGGCGCAGTAATGAGACAACAGGTCGGAGGGCGCCGTGATGAGATATTAGGTGGGAGGCGCAGTGATGAGACAACAGGTGGAGGGTACAGTGATATGATACACAGGTGGGAGGTGCAGTGATAAGACAACAGGTGGAGGGCGCCGTGATGAGACAATAGTGGAGAACACAGTGATGGGTCAACAGGTGGGAGGCGCAGTGATGAGACAACAGGTGGAGAGCACAGTGATGAGACATCAGGTGGGGGGCGCAGTGATGAAACAAGAGGTGGGAGGCACCGTGACGAGACAAGAGGTGGGAGGCGCCATGACAAGACAAGAGGTCGGAGGCGCCGTGACAAGACAAGAGGTGGGAGGCACAGTGATGAGACAACAGGTGGGAGGCGCAGTTGTGAAACAGGTGGGGGGCGCCGTGACGAGACAAGAGGTGGGGGGCACAGTGATGAGACAACAGGTGGGAGGTGCAGTTGTGAAACAGGTGGGGGGCGCCGTGACGAGACAAGAGATGGGAAGCACAGTAATGAGATAACAGGTGGAGGGCAAAGTGATGAGATGAGACAACGGGTGGAAGGCGCTGTGACGAGACAAGAAGTGGAGGGCGCAGTGATGAGAAAGCAGGTGGAGGGCGCAGTGATAAGACAACAGGTGGGAGGCGCAGTGATGAGACAACAGGTGGAGGGCGCCGTGATGAGACATTAGGTGGGAGGCGCAGTGATGAGACAACAGGTGGGGGCGCAGTGATGAGACAACAGGTGGAGGGCGCAATGATAAGACAACAGGTGGGAGGCGCAGTGATGAGACAACAGGTGGGAGGCGCAGTGATGAGACAACAGGTGGGGGGCGCAGTGATGAAACAACAGGTGGGGGGCGCAGTGATGAGACAACAGGTGGGGGGCGCAGTGATGAGACAACAGGTGGCGAGCACAGTGATGAGACAACAGGTGGGGGGTGCAGTGATGAGACAACAGGTGGGGGGCGCAGTCATGAGACTACAGGTGTGGGGCGCAGTGATAAGACAACAGGTGGGGGGCACAGTGGTGAGACAACAGGTGGAGGGCAGTGATGAAACAACTGGTGGGGGGCACAATAATAACACAAGAGGTGGGAGGCACCGTGATGAGACAACAGGTGGAGGGCGCAGTGATGATACAACAGGTGGGGGGCACAGTGATGACAAGAGTTGGGGGGCACAGTGATGACAAGAGGTGGGGGGCACAGTGATGAGACAAGAGGTGGGGGGCATAGTGATGAGACAAGAGGTGGGGGGCGCCATGATGAGACAATAGGTGGAGGGCGCAGTGATCAGACAACAGATGGGGGGGCGCAGTGATGAGATAACAGGTGGGGGGCGCAGTGATGAGACAACAGGTGGGGGGGGCGCAGTGATGAGACAACAGGTGGGGGCGCCGTAACGAGACAAGAGGTGAGGGACACAGTGATGAGACAACAGGTGGGAGGCGCAGTGAGGAGACAACAGGTGCGGGGCACAGTGATGAGACAACAGGTGGGGGGGTGCAGTGATGAGACAACAGGTGGGGGGCGCAGTGATGAGACAACAGGTGGGGGGCGTAGTGATGAGACAACAGGTGGGGGGGTGCAGTGATGAGACAACAGGTGGGGGGCGCAGTGATGAGACAACAGGTGGGGGGCGCAGTGATGAGACAACAGGTGGGGGCGCAGTGATGAAACAACAGGTGGGGGGGCAGTGATGAGACAACAGGTGGGGGAGCGCAGTGATGAGACAACAGGTGGAGAGCACAGTGATGAGACAACAGGTGGGGCGCGCAGTGATGAGACAACAGGTGGGGGCGCAGTGATGAAACAACAGGTGGGGGGCGCAGTGATGAGACAACAGGTGGAGAGCACAGTGATGAGACAACAGGTGGGGGGGCTCAGTGATGAGACAACAGGTGGGGGGCGCAGTGATGAGACAACCGGTGGGGGGCGCAGTGATGAGACAACAGGTGGGGGCGCAGTAATGAAACAACTGGTGGGGGGCACAATAAGGACACAAGAGGTTGGGGGAACAGTGATGAGACAAGAGGTGGGGGGCACAGTGATGATGCAACAGGTGGGGGGCGCCTTGATGAGACAAGAGGTGGGGGCGCCATGATAAGGCAATAGGTGGAGGGCGCAGTGATCAGACAACAGATGGGGGGGCGCAATGATGAGATAACAGGTGGGGGCGCAGTGATGAGACAACAGGTGGGGGGCGCAGTGATGAGACAACAGGTGGGGCCGCCGTAACGAGACAAGAGGTGAGGGGCACAGTGATGAGACAACAGGTGGGAGGCGCAGTTGTGAAACAACAGGTGAAGGGCGCAGTGATGAGATAAAAGGTGGGAGGCGCAGTGATGAAACAACAGGTGGGGGCGCCGTGACGAGACAAGAGGTGCAGGGCACAGTGATGAGACAACAGGTGGTCGGCGCAGTGATGAGACAACAGGTGGAGAGCACAGTGATGAGACAACAGTTGGGGGGCGCAGTGATGAGACAACAGTTGGGGGGCGCAGTGATGAGACAACAGGTGGGGGGCGCAGTGATGAGACAACAGGTGGGGGGCGCAGTGATGAGACAACAGGTGGGGGGCGCAGTGATGAGACAACAGGTGGGGGCGCAGTGATGAAACAACAGGTGGGGGCGCCATGACGAGACAAGAGGTGCGGGGCACAGTGATGAGACAACAGGTGGTGGGCGCAGTGATGAAACAACAGGTGGGAGGCGCAGTGATGAAACAACAGGTGGAGAGCACAGTGATGAGATAACAGGTGGGGGGCGCAGTGATGAGACAACAGGTGGCGAGCACAGTGATGAGACAACAGGTGGGGGGCGCAGTGATGAGACAACAGGTGGGGGGCGCAGTGATGAGACAACAGGTGTGGGGCGCAGTGATGAGACAACAGGTGGGGGGCGCAGTGATGAGACAACAGGTGGGGGCGCAGTGATGAAACAACTGGTGGGGGGCACAATAATAACACAAGAGGTGTGGGGCGCAGTGATGAGACAACAGGTGGAGGGCGCAGTGATGATACAACAGGTGGGGGGCACAGTGATGACAAGAGTTGGGGGGCACAGTGATGACAAGAGGTGGGGGGCACAGTGATGAAACAAGAGCTGGGGGGCATAGTGATGAGACAAGAGGTGGGGGGCACAGTGATGAGACAACAGGTGGGGGGCGCCTTGATGAGACGAGAGGTGGGGGGCGCCATGATGAGACAATAGGTGGAGGGCGCAGTGATCAGACAACAGATGGGGGGGGGCGCAGTGATGAGATAACAGGTGGGGGCGCAGTGATGAGATAACAGGTGGGGGGCGCAGTGATGAGACAACAGGTGGGGGGGGCGCAGTGATGAGACAACAGGTGGGGGCGCCGTAGCGAGACAAGAGGTGAGGGGCACAGTGATGAGACAACAGGTGGGAGGCGCAGTTGTGAAACAACAGGTGAAGGGCGCAGTGATGAGATAAGAGGTGGGAGGCGCAGTGATGAAACAACTGGTGGGGGCGCCGTGACGAGACAAGAGGTGCGGGGCACAGTGATGAGACAACAGGTGGTCGGCGCAGTGATGAGACAACAGGTGGAGAGCACATTGATAAGACAAGAGGTGGAGAGCACAGTGATGAGACAACAGGTGGGAGGTGCAGTGATGAGACAACAGGTGGGGGCGCAGTGATGAAACAACAGGTGGGGGGCGCAGTGATGAGACAACAGGTGGGGGGCGCAGTGATGAAACAACAGGTGGGGGGCGCAGTGATGAGACAACAGATGGGGGCGCAGTGATGAGAAAACAGGTGGGGGGCGCAGTGATGAGACAACAGGTGGGGGGCGCAGTGATGAGACACCAGGTGGGGGTGCAGTGATGAGACAACAGGTGGGGGCGCAGTGATGAGACAAGAGGTGGGGGCGCAGTGATGAAACAACTGGTGGGGGGCACAATAATGAGACAAGAGGTGGGAGGCACCTTGACGAGACAAGAGGTGGGAGGTGCAGTGATGAGACAACAGGTGGTCGGCACAGTTATGAGACAACAGGTGGTCGGCGCAGTGATGAGACAACAGGTGGGGGGCGCAGTGATGAGACAACAGGTGGGGGGCGCAGTGATGAAACAACTGGTGGGGGGCGCAATGATGAGACAAGAGGTGGGAGGCAGCGTGGCGAGACAAGAGGTGGGAGCCGCCGTGATGGGACAACAGGTGGGGAGTGCAGTGATGAGACAACAGGTGGGGGGCGCAGTGGTGAGACAATAGGGGAAGGGCACAGTTAAGAGATAAGAGGTGGGATGCGCAGTGATGAAACAACAGGTAGGGGCGCCGTGACGAGAGATGAGGTGGGGGGGCGCTGTGATGAGACAACAGGTGGGGGGCGCAGTGATGAAACAACAGGTGGGGGGCGCAGTGATGATACAACAGGTGGGGGGGCGCAGTGATGAAACATTAGGTGGGGGGCGCAATGATGAGACAAGAGGTGGGTGGCGCCGTGATGGGACAATAGGGGAAGGGCACAGTGATGAGATAAGAGGTGGGCGGCGCAGTGATGAAACAACAGGTAGGGGGCGCAGTGATGATACAACAGGTGGGGGGGCGCAGTGATGAAACATTAGGTGGGGGGCGCAATGATGAGACAAGAGGTGGGTGGCGCCGTGATGGGACAATAGGGGAAGGGCACAGTGATGAGATAAGAGGTGGGCGGCGCAGTGATGAAACAACAGGTAGGGGCGCCGTGACGAGAGAAGAGGTGGGGGGCGCCGTGACGAGACAAGAGGTGGGGAGCACAGTAATGAGACAACAGGTGGAGGGCGCCATGATGAGATGAGACAACAGGTGGAAGGCGCTGTGACGAGAAAAGAGTTGGAGGGCGCATTGATGAGACAACAGGTGGAGGGCGCCGTGATGAGACAATAGGTGGGAGGCGCAGTGATGAGACAACAGACCTGAGGCGCAGTGATGAGACAACAGGTGGGAGGCGCAGTGATGAGACAACTGGTGGGAAGCGCAGTAATGAGACAACAGGTGGGAGGCGCAGTAATGAGACAACAGGTCGGAGGGCGCCGTGATGAGATATTAGGTGGGAGGCGCAGTGATGAGACAACAGGTGGAGGGTACAGTGATATGATACACAGGTGGGAGGTGCAGTGATAAGACAACAGGTGGAGGGCGCCGTGATGAGACAATAGTGGAGAACACAGTGATGGGTCAACAGGTGGGAGGCGCAGTGATGAGACAACAGGTGGAGAGCACAGTGATGAGACATCAGGTGGGGGGCGCAGTGATGAAACAAGAGGTGGGAGGCACCGTGACGAGACAAGAGGTGGGAGGCGCCATGACAAGACAAGAGGTCGGAGGCGCCGTGACAAGACAAGAGGTGGGAGGCACAGTGATGAGACAACAGGTGGGAGGCGCAGTTGTGAAACAGGTGGGGGGCGCCGTGACGAGACAAGAGGTGGGGGGCACAGTGATGAGACAACAGGTGGGAGGTGCAGTTGTGAAACAGGTGGGGGGCGCCGTGACGAGACAAGAGATGGGAAGCACAGTAATGAGATAACAGGTGGAGGGCAAAGTGATGAGATGAGACAACGGGTGGAAGGCGCTGTGACGAGACAAGAAGTGGAGGGCGCAGTGATGAGAAAGCAGGTGGAGGGCGCAGTGATAAGACAACAGGTGGGAGGCGCAGTGATGAGACAACAGGTGGAGGGCGCCGTGATGAGACATTAGGTGGGAGGCGCAGTGATGAGACAACAGGTGGGGGCGCAGTGATGAGACAACAGGTGGAGGGCGCAATGATAAGACAACAGGTGGGAGGCGCAGTGATGAGACAACAGGTGGGAGGCGCAGTGATGAGACAACAGGTGGGGGGCGCAGTAATCAAGCTACAGGTGGGGGGCGCAGTGATCAAACAACAGGTGGGGGTGCAGTCAGGAGACAAGAGGTGGGGGGGCGCTGTGACGAGACGAGGTGAGGGGCGCTGTGACGAGACAAGTGGTGGGGGGCGCAGTGACGAGACAAGAGGTGGGGGGGGGCGCAGTGACGAGACAAGAGGTGGGGGGCGCAGTGACGATACAAGAGGTGGGGGGCGCAATGATGAGACAAGAGGTGGGGGGGGTCGCTGTGATGAGACAAGGAGGGGAGGGTCGCTGTAATGAGACAAGGGGGGGAGGGTCGCTGTGAGAGACAAGGGGGGGGGGTCGCTGTGATGTAACAAGAGGTGGGGGGACGCTATGACGAGACAAGAGGTGGGTGGGCGCCGTGATGAGACAAGGGGTGGGGGGGTGCCGTGATGAGACAAGAGGTGGGCGGGCGCCGTGATGAGACAAGAGGTGGGGGGGGGGGGGGCGCCGTGATCAGACAACAGGTGGAAGTTGTAGTAATGCTGTGTCTAACTGGATTTCTTCTTTGCAGGTATCTATGACTCGTTGGGTCTGTACTAACGTGAGTCACATGATACTATTATCTATGATGATGTCATTACTGCGTTATTGTTATTCATATATCTTTCATCACATCCAGATTTCTGTAACGGATTGTTCCCATAACAAGAGAAAATACATTCTATGTGGTTGCTACACTCTCTGGACTGTAATGTGGGAAAGCGGAAGTATCTGTTATTGCTGCTCATAAACATGAATCGCTATTAGAATATAACCATAGAGAGTTGAAACGCTCGCATGTGCGAACAGAGATTGACTCATTCTGGCAAAAAACGAAGCCATTCTCATAAGATATAAACTATACAAGAAGCAAGTCATTTACAGGTGACAGGATATGGCATAACAAAAGCATGACGACTCCAACTAGTCAATAATGACCTCTTCCTCTAATGAATAATGATCCCTCCCACTACTAAATAATGCACCTCCCACTAATGAATAATAGCCACTCCCACTACTAAATAATGAACCCCCCACTAATGAATAATGCCCCCCCACTACTAATGCCCCTCCCACTAATGAATAGTGTCCACTCCCACTACTAAATAATGACCCCTCCCACTATTAAATAATGCCCCTCCCACTAATGAATAATGGTCACTACCTTAATGAATAAATAACGAGGAAATGTAACACATGAAAAACAATAAAAAACATTAGTATATAAACATATTTTTGAAGGACGTGGAACAACAAGCTGTTACTTTGGGGAGGATGTTTGCTGAACAATTAACTCCTCCCACTCCCATCAGTTTACTGGTTGAGCCCATTCCTCCTGCGGATGTCTTCTCTAAACATTAATACATCACAACTATCCAATCCGGATACTTATTGTCTCGTATGTAGCCGGCCTGAAGGTTGTTTCCGACAGACCCAACCAGGACGTCCTCTGCCCTCATAATACTAACCAGAACATGTTCTTCCTCTCCGACATCCCAGACTCTTTATATTCATGTATAACTTGTTCCAGCGCTCCTGACATTGATATTATTGAATGTTCTATCTGCTGCGAGCAATATGGCGGATGGACATCACAGAGATTATAACACCGTATTACTGAACATACACCCGGCTCTTATCCCTCCTCGGGTACATTGAGCCGTTTCCCATCTGCAGCATTCACACAGTTTGTGGAAATCCACCAAGGAGATATATAATCATTTAGAGTCACTGGCACTGAAAGGGTGTTCTGCTCTGCAAGAGGTGGAGATTGGGTTAAAAAATTACTTTCAAGAGAGGTTTATTGCATTATGCCATTAATAACCAGATTTCCACATGGTTGTAAAATCCGATCAGATCTTATGTTATATACTGATGTTTTTGTAATTTTTTTAATTGTTTTTTATTCCCTCGTTACTTATTCATTTGTGGGCGTGACCATTATTCATCAGAGGGCGTGGTCATGCTTTTGTTATGTCATATCCTGTTAGCTGTAAATAACTTGCTTCTTGTACAGGTTATATACTATGATTAAGACCAGATTCACACAAGTGCAAACTACGTTAGCAGATGCAAAGTAAGAAGTTTTTTCATAAATAGCTGGACAACAACCCCCGACATCCAGCCAATATCATTAACAAGTATCTCCAGTGTAGAGAAGAACAAGGAGTCCTGGAAGTGCTGATACGGCCCCACAGAGCCCGGTGTTACGATTGTGAGGGCAAACCAAGCACAGGGGCCCACACGATCGTACCCAAAAGTAGTAGTAGTTGTAAGTAGTATGCACGCACATGGGAACACAGGAGATTCACACGGAATCCAAGCAACTGACCCTGTGCAACAAGGGGGATGACAGTGGCCATACTTAAGCGGAGACATTGCCTAATAAGAGGGCGGCCCAGTGGTCTTCGCAACTGGGCCCTAGCTGATCCTAGGAGTCACGCCACAGAACAGGAGACATACACATACCACATAACAGGGACAGAACAACAGGATACACAGAGCCAGAAAACACAGCATACAGCAGCCAAAATGCAACCACTAGTAACAGATAAGCTGAATATAAATACAAGGTAGTAGTTGACATTTTGTACAAAACGTGGAAGCCAGCGGGCCAACTTCATGGCTCCTGGTTATACCGCTAGTCCCTACACTAACCAGGAGTCTAGCAGAACTGGACACAGGTCACACAGAACGCTGCAACAGGACAGGACACAAATAGCAGGTCACACAGCAAGCTAACACAAAACTGACAGACTATAAACGAACAACAGAATACCTGCTTACAGGCACAGGCTTACAGCAGACCACAACATATGGTGAAAACCAGACAGACTCCACCCATTGCTCACATACACACAGATGGAACTCACAGCAAGTCTATGTGCCCTCATACCAGGGGGAATAGACAGTCAGCCACACAAGCTGACATAGGGAACCATGTCAAGTCACACCAACTGACACACAGAGCAGACAGTCACCTACACAAGCTGACATAGGGAACCGTGTCAAGTTACACCAACTGACACACAGAGCAGACAGTCAGCTACAACAAGCTGACATACAGAGTAAGACATAAGACGTTTGGAGGCCGCACCTGTAAAGGGGGAACGAAGAGGGGACTGCATGTACTTTAGACTAGGACTACAGGTGTCCAAACCGTCTTTAGGGAAGCAGAGAGACACAGACCTACTTACATACACAGTTTTTAGAGGGAACAAGTTGCACATACCTGATAACAAGTTACAGAACACAGAAGTAACATTACTGCTCACCCTGGGACCCAGCCAGACACTGACCAGGAGCTGGGTTTATATGTGAGCACAGACCCAGGAGATTGGCTAGCAGGAAGTACCACACTCAGCCAGCTCAATCAATTAAAGGGGTTCTGACATGAATAATTTTTTTATGCTTTAGCAGCCATTGTTCCCTGGTCTGCCTAATGGACCCAGGGAACCCATGGGTTAATGGCTGCTAAAGCATAAAAATCTTATACTTACCTTGTCTCATGTTGTTGTTGACATCGGGGGGTCATCTCCCGGCAGCATATTAGCACTTTCTGCTTAGGTTAAGCAGCCTGACTAGAGCCACCTGATTGGTGCACGCTGTGCAGTCACGTGGTGCCGAAGAGCCAATCAGGTGGCTCTAATCAGCAGCGCTGCTTAACCTAAGCAGAAAGTGCTAGTATGCCTCCCGGCAGGCAGTCTTCTTCCTCCAGCAGCCGCGCCGCTCCGGGATCGCGCGCATGCGCAGTGGAGAGGTGCCCTCTGACAGGAGTCAGGACGGGCTGCGTCTCCACTGCGCATGCGCAGCACTCCGGAGTTCAGCCGGACGGACGGGCCGCCCACAGCAAGCACTGCTTGTGACGTGCTTGTTGTGAGCGGTCCGTCCGTTGACCTCGGAAGTGCCTGACGGACGGACCAGAGCAGGAAGCGGTCTTTTTGACCGCTCCTGCTCTGCTTTAAAGCCACAGAAGAAGATGCCGGCTGGAGGGGACATGCCTGGCGATCGGGCCAGGCCAGGCAAGGTGAGTACAATTTTTTTTTTTTCATGTCAGAACCCCTTTAACCCTGGACCTCCTGTTGAGCTGTGCTGCTAACAAGGTTAGAACTACAGATCCCAGCAGCACACATAACACTTGGATCTTACATCATCCAGTCTGTCTGGGATTACATGGAGAGACAGAAGGATTGGAGTGAGCCGACATCCACAGAAGATCTGGGCTTAGTTCTCCAAGATGTCTGGAACAACCTCCCTAGAAGAACTGATGAAGGTGAAGGGCAGTCGCAACAAATATTGATGGGATTTGTGTTTCTCTTTTGTTCAGTCGCTTTCTGGAAGCGTTCTGACTCTGCAGCGTTGTTTCTACAGCTGCCTAAAACCTTTCAACAATGCTGTATATTAACAAAGTTACAAGGGACTAAATGTCTAAAATGAGCTTCCTCTCTGTCCCCGTGACACCACTTCATACACGCGTTCTGGTGGTTCTGTGTTATTACATTGTCCACACCTAGCGTAGTCCACACCTTCAGACTTACACTGAACAAGTCATTGTTCACATGAGAAGTCTGCTCACCTCACAGGCAGAGGTAAACTCCACTCAGAACCTCATGCATCATAGATAAGACAGGAGCTAGTTAAAGTTTCCACACGCTAAGAATGGGGCAAGAGCATCGGCACCAATCTGACATACAAGGAACAGTGTCAGATATCACCTTCCTGACAATGTACTGGACATCAAATATCTGGGGACTGCACCAGATAAAGGGGTTATGGATAAGGGGCCACAGAACATGCAGACAGATCAGGTGTCCAGACCATCTTCAGGGAAGGTAGGGAAAGCAACTCAAACTAGCAGCATGCATAACACCAAGTAGTGAGTGGGAAAGGGACAAATGATAAATGGCCATCACCCTCTAGTAAGAGCGATCGGTATTTATGTGCAAAGGACCGATAGCGATTGGCTGAAGAACTCCACACCATCAGCCAGCCAAATCATCCACCCCTGCAGCAGTGTTCTCCCGGAAACCCATAGTACTACAGGTCCCAGGAGCACAATGTGACAGTCATAGTGATATTGCTGAGCTCAGGAACAAGAAGTGTTGTCATGGTGACACAGGCAGGGAAGTTCTGTACAAGGGGCCTGAAACCTACATGATATTTGAGGTTTTATTTGGTACATCTCCTGGTAGCAGCGATATCTGTGCTAGCTGTAGGCCAACGTCAGCACAGTGCAAACACAAGGAGCTGCACCCAACCACGAGCAGAGCGGGCCGGTCCACCCCACCAGATTGTCTTCTGAGCTCCATGAGCTGTCCGGGTAATAAGATTCATCTTTATTCTTTCTAGGCGGTTAGAGGAAGAAGGCGCGGAGAGCTAGATGAGGTAAAGTATTATGTCCGTCACGTCTGTCAGCGCATTGTGCCTTTACTGGGCGTCACTATAGTGATAATTACTTAAAGATATTGAAGCACTGGCAGAATGGCACCAAAATCCAACATTGTGGCAAGGGTTAATGTAAACGTGCGGCAAGTTGTGCTTTCGGGAGCAGTTCACCAAATTTAAAATGTCATGTGTGCCACTGATAGAGAACATACAGCCGGCCTTACAGGGAGGAGGTTTCGGAATTCTACGGATAATAATAAACTTGGTGCCTGATGAAGAACCAAAAACTGTCACAAGTGAGGAAAATCTGCAAACCAGGTAGCAGATATCATGTACAATAATATTAATACCATATGATACAACATAACAATATCTAAAATAAGATGATATGTGAAATAATAAAATATAAAATACACTAAAACATACTAGGAAATATTAAAGTATAATATACAGGGGGTCCAAAGATATGGAGACACCGAAATACATGGAAAATGGTGGTTGGGAATGCAATCCTGTATATGGCATGTTCTAAGGGAAGGTGGCAAGCAGGGTTTGCAAATACTGTTTCCATCAATGCAGCTGTCTCCACAACTTTGGACTCCCCTGTAGTATGTAAGAAAATAATCTCAATCTCTCTCCTCTTCTCTCCTCTCCTCTCTTCTCCTCTCCCTCTCTCTCTCTAGCTCTCTCTCTCGTCACTGACTGACTCGCCAAAAGTTCTCCAACTTCCCGATGTCGTAGAAACATGAATTTTGCCACAAGCATAGATTATCTCCAAAATAGAAAAAGTAATTGAGTGCCAACTCGATTATTCAATTCTAGCGCAAAAGAATTGGCGTCCAAATTTTACGTACGGAATGTAATTCTCACTTTCCGGTGTCATAGAAACGTGAAATTTGGCACAAGCATTGATTATGTCATAAATAGGAAAAGTTAATGGGTCCCAACTCGATTATTCAATTCTATGCGCAAAAGAATTAGCGTCCAAATTTTACGTACGGAATGTAATTCTCACTTTCCGGTGTCATAGAAACGTGAAATTTGGTACGAGCATTGATTATGTCATAAATAGGAAAAGCTAATGAGTCCAAACTTGATTATTCAATTCTATGCGCAAAAGAATTAGCGTCCAAATTTTACGTACGGAATGTATTTTTCTCACTTTCCGGTGTCATAGAAACGTGAAATTTGGCACGAGCATTGATTATGTCATAAATAGGAAAAGTTAATGGGTCCCAACTCGATTATTCAATTCTATGTGCAAAAGAATTAGCGTCCAAATTTTACGTACGGAATGTAATTTTCTCACTTTCCGGTGTCATAGAAACGTGAAATTTGGCACAAGCATTGATTATGTCATACATAGGAAAAGTTAATGGGTCCCAACTCGATTATTCAATTCTATGTGCAAAAGAATTAGCGTCCAAATTTTGCGTACGGAATCTAATTCTCTCACTTTCCGGTGTCATAGAAACGTGAAATTTGGCACGAGCATTAATTATGTCATAAATAGGAAAAGTTTATGAGTCCCAACTCGATTATTCAATTCTAGCGCAAAAGAACTAGCGTCCAAATTTTACGTACGGAATCTAATTCTCTCACTTCTTGGTGTCATAGAAACATGAAATTTGTAACGGGCATTGATTATGTCATAAATAGGAAAAGCTAATGGGTCCCACCTCGATTATTCAATTCTAAGTGCAAAAGAATTAACGTCCAAATTTTACGCATGGAATCTAATTCTCTCACTTCCTGATGTCATTTTATATAAAGGAAACGTTGCATGGTTACCTCCCCATCGTGTTTGCTGGGTAACGTAGAGAACTATGCAACATGGTGAACATATGTTTTTCCAGTATCTCTAAAGTAACCACGACTTCATAAGATTTTACGTGTGAACACCAGATAAACACCAGGACCAAATTACCTCGGGCGAAGCCGGGTATATCAGCTAGTATATATATATATATATATATATATATATATATATATAATAAAGTATTAGGCGAAAGCCCTCACTCACTCGCCACTAAGTCTCTGACTTCCCAGTGTCATACAAGCATGAAATTTGGTACGAACATTCTTTTGGTCCGTCATAGGAAAAGTAAAGGGGTCACAATTTGATTATTCAATGCTAAAGGCAAAAGTAAGTGCACTACTTCAATCTAATTCTCTAACTTCCCGGAATCGTACAAACATGAAATTTGGTATGAACACTCTATAGGTGCTAAAGAGGAAAAGTAAAGGGGTTACAACTCGATTATTCAATTCCAAGTGCAAAAGTAAGTGAAACCCTATATACCAAATCTAATTCTTTAACTTCCCGGTGTCTTACAAGCTCAAAATTACTGGAAAACAACAGGTCCCTGTACCAGATTAAATCCAGCGAAGCCATGTATATGAGCTAGTATAATATAAAATAATACAATATCACATGTCACAATAGAAAATAATATGCTATAATACGTTAGGAAAGATAACACAGGTCTGCAAAAAAAACTTTTTTAAAAATTGTTTTGATTTTGTTAAATCATCTTTATGTAGTTTTTTGCACATATTTCAAAAATGACATGGGTTTTTTCCTATCACGTAAGGCATGCCTACAAAATAAAGTTGAAGTATTTGGAAAAAATACAAAAAACGGAAAAATTTTTATTTGTTTTTATTATTTTAACATGAAGTAAAAGCAAAAAAAAAACAACAATACCTAGCTAAAATAAGCATAATAGTGATACACATGTGTTGCAAAGTTATTATATGTCTTTGTAAAAACGTTTTCTTTTTCCATCAAAGCTTCTTTTGGTACTTTTTCGGCTGTGTTCTTGTGAATTTTCCCTTTTTAACATCCAACAGTAGTCTGCCATCATGTTGACATTCCATCGACCTTGGTATCTGCGCTCCATTTCTTTTAGATCTTGATGGAAACGTTCTCCTTGTTCCTCACTTACAGCCCCAAGATTTTCTGGAAAGTAGTCCAGATGTGAGTGAAGGAAATGGACTTTGACACTCATGTTGCAGCACAAGATTTTGTAGTGTTGTAACAATTCAGCAACCAAAGTTTTGTAGTTTGGGTCTTTTTTATTTCCAAGAAAGCCTGTTACAACAAGTTTAAATGAATTTCAGGTATTTTTTTCTTCCATTTCCATTTTAGTGACAAAGATTTCATATTTTAAAAGTTTTCTTATGTCAGGCCCAACAAAGACTCCCTCTTTCAGCTTAGCATCTGATAGACCAGGAAACTGTTCACAAAGATACTTGACACACTCTCCTTCTTTGTGTAATGCTTTCACAAACTGTTTCATTAGTCCCAATTTGATATGAAGTGGTGGAAGTAAGATCTTTTTAGGATCCACTAAACTTTGTCTTTCAACATTTTTAACTCCAGGAATAAGAGCCTTTGTGATTGGCCAGGTCTGCTTGACATAGTGTTGTTTCCTGTCACGGCTATCCCATTCACAGAGGAAGCATGGAAACTTTGTGTAACCACTTTGTTGACCTAGTAACATGGAAATAACTTTCAAATCCCCACAAATGGTCCATTTATGGTCAGAGTAGCTGAGCTTATTAAGAACAAACCCAAGATTTTCGTAGCATTCTTTCAAATGGACCGAGTGTCCAACAGGCACAGAAGCATATTGGTTACCATTAGGAAGAAGTACGGCTTTCAAACTCCTTTTTGACGAATCTATGAAAAGTCTCCATTCCTCTGGGTCATACGTTATGTTGAACATTTCCATGATTCCAGGTACATTGTTGCAGAAAACTAGTTCACCCTCTTGTGTAAAAAAGGGGACAAATTCCTTTTCTCAAAGTCGGTACCATGAAAATGAAACACCGGAGGCTAACATATGTCTTTCTTTAAGTCTAGACCCTAACACTTCCGCTGAATCCTTTGGTAGGCCCAGATCTCGTACTAAATCGTTCAAGTCTGATTGAGAAAAAAGTTCAGGGTCATTGGTGCCTGGATCATAGCTGTCATCATTATCGCTGCTACTATGTGACATTTGGTCTAAATCGTCTAAAATATTGTCCAGGGTATCCGGAGGTGAAGAAATAGGCAAGTCAGGTCCATGAGGAACAGGGCGAATAGCCGAACGCATGTTGGTTGGGGATGAAATGTCCTTCCTGTTTTTTAAATTGAAACCTTGCACTGAACAAGAGCAAAAATAACAGTCATCACTGTGATTTTTCGGCTCTCTCCAAACCATGGGTACTCCAAAACGAAATAATTTCTTCTTACCTTGAAACCATTGTCTCAGTTCTTCAACACACACAGAACACACTATATGGGGAGCCCAAGATTTATCTTGGTCCCCTAATTTCATACCAAGGTATGCAAAATACACCTTCTGAACAAAATTAGAAATGTTCCTTTGTTGCTTGACGGTATAAGACCCACAAATATAACAGAAACAGTTAGGAGAGTTGACACATCTTCTAGTAGCCATTTCTTCTAAATACCGTATCACAAAGCTGTTTGATGCGTACACCACAGTGGCTGGCTCCACACTGAGTCACTGACTGCAGTCAAGGTCACGCCTAGCAGACAGTTTAGATTCGTTGTCGTACGCGTACCGAACCTGAAAACCCCTGAAAATAAGAAAATTTCAGGTGAAATTTGTGACTTATTTATGGAATTTTTTCACTATTTTTACCGTAATCAGCACAAAAAATACTGTTAAATCCACTAATTAAATATACTACAAGTTTTTCATCGCAGACCTGTGTAATTATGTATAAAAAAATCTATACAACATAGGTATGTGAAAAAATAATACACTATATCATATAATTTATAATACTGAATTCTATATCATTATAGAAAATAATACACTAAAAAAGATGAAATATAACATAATGGAATATTATACAACATGTCATGGTATCTAAAATAATATTACATGATTTTATAGAAAATAATACATCATAAAATAGATAACACAGCTGAACATACTAGAAACATAACACAATAGTTCGGGCCTCATCTGTGGGAGATTTACTAACCAAACCTCTGTTTTCTAGTCGTATGAATTCCCCTACATATCGCCCCAAAATTGGAAGCAATAAACTCTGTTTACTGACCTGAAACACAAGAGCACAAAATCTGAGGTAGTATTTGATTTTACAGCAGAATGAGACTTTTCGGATTAACCCTCCCATAGGAGGCAGAATACAAACCCTGAGGGGCAAGCAGAGGTGGACAAATGTTGGTCTTGATGCAGTTATTGATCCACTGAATGAGTAGAATATTTACCCTGCAGCTGCACCTCTGGGATTGTCCAGTGCCATGACTGCGGATCAATATCTCGCCATCTATCACTTTCTCATAATGACCCATTCTTAGTGATAAAGGGACATGAGGGATGCAGAGCTTTAGCGTGTAGATCAGGGTCAGCACCTTATCTCATACCTTAATTACCATTACCCTATCCCTGGCTCTGAACAATGTTTCTGATGTAATATACAGATATATCATGATGACTGTAACTATAATCAGGTTCTCTTTCGTCTTTCAGCCATTGCTTATCTGAACCTGAATGGATCTTTTTTGGACCAGACATGTGGCCTCCTCTTGTTATAATGTTCTGATGTTTTCCACCCGGCTGTCTTCAAGATGCACTGAGAAATCCTGGAACTTTGTGAGGGCAGGAAAAGGATTTTTGTCCAAGACACCAAGAATTCAACTTAAAATATCAGAAATCAAAACTAAATAGACTTCTTCTGCTGACAAAAGATATAACCCAATAAACCTTTCTGTCCAATGACCCTCCCACCGGACAATCTGTAACTTCAGAGGAGGAGGAGGAGATGAGTTTTCCCCGATGTCTTCATCATATTCGGTACACCCACCATTGTTCCGATGTTATTCTATTACTTGATATTTGTTTTACATAATGGTTCCCATCTTCTTAGTGGCCATTTATGGAAGCCTTTTGGACTCAAGTTCAGCACAGTCATGACTCTAGATATTTTCCATCAGTTGAGTGTTTTGAGCCCTGACTCTTCACAGGTGGATGCTGAGGGCTGAGCCGGTGCTTTACTTGTACAGAGCAGGTCTTGTTATTAGAGTTTTACACTGATGCTTTTCTTCCAAATTCTTGCATTTCAATCAGTAATAAGATGCAGAAAGAGGGACTTCCAAAACTGACTGGTAGGGGTCTACTAAGTCAAGACGGCAAATCATTTCAGCCCATATCAATTTAAGGGGGATGAATTAGCTGTATGGAAATGGGTCGCAAAGTTGGCCCATCTGCTGAATCAGTCTAGGGTACTTTAAATGAAGGAAATGTTAGCGCAATATCGCTACTTAGTACGCTTTCAGGTTTCAAAATTCAGTTAGTACATGCTCGAGCATCGAGGAAGCTTACATATCTATCACACACATTGGTTGTGATTGAAAGACATCTAATTTAATAATTAAGAAACAGAAGTTTATATAGAAAGGCAATTGAAACAAACCTAAAAACATGTCTCACTTGTAAGAATTACAAATATTATAATTCATTATCATTGGTTATTAAAGTTAAACAAAACATTGACGTCTTAGTTAAAGGAAGGACTTCTTTTAGACCGATTAGAATCATTTCTCATGAGACTCCCTTTAAAATGGTCTTGAAGACGGCCTTGCATTCTTATAACATATAAGAAAGCCAGTGAATAGCTGTAAGAAGAGCGGGTTACAAAACATAAAATGGAGGACAGGAAATCCTATAGGTTTCCCTCTCAGAAAAAAACATGAGATGGCGTTAACTCTTATCTGCCCTTTTCTCACTGTAGACATGCTAAAAAAACCTGACTTTTGCCCTTATCCATTCTCGGCTCAATTATTGCAACTCGCTGCTGATCGGCCTCCCCTGCACTAAACTCTCCCCCTCCAATCCATCCTTAATGCAGCAGCCAGGCTCATCTTCCTGTCCAGACGCTACTCGGATGCCTCTGCCCTCTGCCGGTCACTGCACTGGCTGCCTGTTAAATATAGCATTCAATTCAAACTCACTACCGGAACCAATAAAGCTCTCCACAGCACCGCGCTACCCTAGATTGCTTCCCTCATCTCAATCCACCACCCAGCCAGGGCCCTCCGCTCTGCTAATGAAATCAGTGTAAGTGCCCCTTTAATTCGAACCTCTCATTCCAGTCTCCAAGACTTCTCCAGAGCAGCACCAGTCCTCTGGAACATGCTACCCAAAACTATCTGGGCAATACCTAACACACACAAATTCAGATGTGCTCTAAAAACACACCTCTTCAGGAAGACATACCATATCCCCTAAACCAAACCCATCTGTACTCCGCCTGATAAAATGCTCCCTGTCCTACTAACTGCAATCCCTGCTGGCCGTAATTAACTGCCCCCTGCAGTCATACCGCTTCAGCCACTATACGGCCTGACTACTGTCTATGTGTATAGCATCCCTCACTCTCCACCTCGCCATACCGTGCACATCTCCAGCCCCTTTACCTTCTGTATCACCCCATTATCTGTAGTATGTAAGCTCGTTAGAGCAGGACCCTCCCCCTACTGTTTCCATTAGTCAATTACTACATGTAACAGTCCCCTGTTTTGTAAGTGGAATATGTTGGCGCTATATAAAGATGATTATTATTATTCCTATCAATGTCTCAGATGGAACATCCGCCTTTTTCATCACCACCAGCAACATCTCTAGTATTCACTACTAGAGTTCTTCACTTTATAATGAATGGCCTACATCCTGGGTCTTCTATTGGTTTCTATGGTAGATGTCATGAGAGTCTAGACAGAACACATTGATTACACCATCACCGCAAACTTTAGATTGTCGACACAACAAAGGACATTGAAAAAGCCAAGTTCAGGTTGGCTGCACGCTTGTGTTCAATAGATGAAATGTCACGTTAACATTTGCAACGTCTGTAGGTTTCTTGACCATCTTCGGACATATAACGACTTTGTGCACTTGGGATTGGTGGAGATGTTCAGATATTTCATGGTTAAAATAAAACAGTAGGTGGCGCTGTATAGAGATTGTGTCATCTTCATTTACATGCCACATTTTCCAGAGGAGTCTTGGCAACTTGGCACTATCCACTTGACAAAACAATCCCCCCTCCATCAGCCAACCAGAAACAAGAACACAGAACAGCTGTCTGTACATGTATTTCTTTATGGCTTAACTTAGATCCTTACTCATGTCAAAAGACCTGTTAGAAGGTTGGACAGTGATGTCTACAGAAGCTACCTCTCAGTAGGTGGCGCTAGAAGGGCATTGTATCCTCTCCTATTTGCATACTAGATACAACATAAAATGCAATTTTTTTTATCCGTAGTGTGGATATTCCCCCCACTAATGGTTAATAGACCGCTGACTCCCACTTTGTGATTCCCACTTTCCTTCAGCTATACAGAGAGGAGAACCTACCAAAATTCTCAGTTCCATTTTTTGAACATAAAAAAAATCTACATTTTTGGGCGATGCAAAATTCCCCAGTGTGAATATTCTTAATGTTTGCATATAGTTTCTCCAGCTCTACCCAAACCTTCTCCCTAATCATTGCATATCACAGGCCCATGTCCTGTATAGCAGACGGAAAACTCAATACAATAGTTGGGATTCTTGTAGTGTTTTGCTATAGGCCAATCTTGCAGATGTTTAGTAGGCAGCTATAAGCTCATCATCCAGTAGAAGGAAGGTCAAATAGCCCATATCTATATATATATATATATAAAGACGAAAGCCCTCACTGACTGACTGACTGACTCACTCACTGACTCACCACTAATTCTCCAACTTCCCAATGTCGTAGAAACATGAAATTTGGCACAAGCATAGATTATCTCCAAAATAGGAAAAGTAAAGAGGTCCCAACTCGATTATTCAATTCCAGTGCAAAAGAATTAGCATCCAAATTTTACGTACGTAATCTAATTCTCTCACTTCCCGAAGTCGTAGAAACATGAAATTTGGCAAGAGCATTGATTATGTCATAAATAGGATAAGTTAATGGGTCCCAACTCGATTATTTAATTCTAAGCGCAAAAGAATTAGCGTCAAAATTTTACGTATGTAATCTAATTCTCTCACTTCCTGATGTCACAGAAACTTGAAATTTGGCATGAGCATTGAATATGTCATAAATAGGACAAGTTAATGGGTCCCAACTCGATTATTCAATTCTAAGCGCAAAATAATTAGCGTCCAAATTTTACGTACGTAATCTAATTCTCTCACTTCCCTATGTCATAGAAACTTGAAATTTGGCACGAGCATGGATTATGTCATATACAGCAATCACAGAAAATGGCCATTACTTACTGAATGAGGAGTGCATATAGATGCATCCTCTCACCATGCAGGTAGCTGACTACCAAATGGAGGAGCCAATGGCACCTGTGCAGGACACCGATAAGACAACCACTCACACTGCCTCTTAATAATGAGGGGGGTGGATGCTTGGCGTACACTTCCACACATAGTGGATGCAGGGTGCCAGACCATTCTGATATATGTAGTTCACCATGCAGACCAGCAACCTATTAATGACGCCATGATAATTCGGCGGGTTGCCATGCATTTCCATCAGTGAACCACATTGGTACTGCCACCCTGGGCTCCCCCTGGACTCTTAATGCCACGCTGCATGTGAATGATAGATAATAAATGCAAGACATTGGTTGAATGTTGGGCATTACAGGAAAAGTTAATGGGTCCTAACTGGATTATTCAATTCTAGCACAAAAGAATTAGCGTCCAAATTTTACGTACGTTATCTAATTCCCCCACTTAAAATTTGGCACGAGCATTGATTATTATGTCATAAATAGGAAAAGTTAATGGATCCCAACTTGATTATTCAATTCTTAGCGCAAAAGAATTAGCGTCAAAATTTTGCGTACGTAATCTAATTCTCTCACTTCCCAATGTCATAGAAACTTGAAATTTGGCACCTACATTGATTATGTCATAAATAGGAAAAGTTAATGGGTCCCAACTCGATTATTCAATTGTAAGTGCAAAAGAATCAGTGTCCAAATTGTACGTACGTAATCTAATTCTTTCACTTCCCGATGTCATAGAAATTTAAAATTTGGCACGGGCATTGATTATGTCATAAATAGGAAAAGCTAATGGGTCCCAATTCGATTATTCAATTGTAAGCGCAAAAGAATTAGCGTCCAAGTTTTACGTACGGAATCTAATTCTCTTCCCAATGTTGTAGAAACATGAAATTTGGCAAGATCATTGATTATGTCATAAATATGAAAAACTTATGGGTCCCAATTCGATTATTCAATTCTAGTGCAAAAGAACTAGCGTCCAAATTTTACGTACGTAATCTAATTCTCTCACTTCCTGATGTCATAGAAACTTGAAATTTGGCACTAGCATTGATTATGTCATAAATAGGAAAAGTTAATAGGTCCCAACTCGATTATTCAATTCTAAACGCAAAATAATTAGCGTCCAAATTTTTGTACGTAATCTAATTCACTTCCCGGTGTCATAGAAATTTGAAATTTGGCACAAGCATTGATTATGTCATAAATAGGATAATTTAATGCGTCCCAACTCGATTATTCAATTCTAAGCGCAAAAGAATTAGCGTCCAAATTTTACGTACGTAATCTAATTCTCTCACTTATAGCCGAAACGTTGCTGTCCGTGTTTTATCTGGGATATCTAATAAAGGTACGCTTTTTTCTACCTCTCTACTACGTGGTGGATCTCCTCCTTACATCAAGCACCTTTTGTACGTGCTGCTGGCCCCTCTGTTGTTGTTTGTATATTTGAACACCAGATAAACACCAGTACCAAATTAACTCATGCGAAGCCGGGTATATCAGCTAGTATACTCATAAATGGCATGAGATTCTGAATGTAAATGGGCCATAAATTGCTGGATACATTACTGGTAGCTACAGAAGGTCCTGTAAACCCTCCAGACTCCGTTCTGGTGACTCTGAAACATAAGAGTCTACACTAGGACAGCTGATGGCTTTATCAAACTCCTAGAAGGCCAATCTCCTGTGAGTCCAAGTGGCAGAATCATCTTGTATCACTTCCGTGCTGCATGGAAATTGGGTGCATATTCTGAATGTCAGGTTAACACATTTCAAGCATCTTGATTACAGAATACAAATGAACGGCTCTCTTATGCCTGTACTTCCTGCGGATTTCTTGGTGCCATCTGTGCATTACATCTTTCTATGGTTCCATTAGGACTTTTGCATCTACATCCTGCTGCAGTCTTGCATAACTATTGGAATAGGACTTGGTAAGACTTGGCTATTGATTACATGTTGCATTGATCTGAATGATTCATCAGAGATGACATGTATGGTGCAGACATGAGCAGTTGATACAACCGTGCTGCTTGCGCTGTGAACACTGCATCTATTTGATTAGAGTTTCACATGTTACAATGAATTCTGGACTTTCTGAATTCAGGCCTTCTTATACATCCAAATCTCAGTGGTGATTTTGGAGTGACCACAGTGTTTTAAGGAAAGCTTGCATTCAACCTCTGATGAGTTTGGTTATGGTCTAATCCATATCATCTAATCATGGATCCAGCTGACTAATCAAATGAAAGTAAAAGACTTTGACCAATCCACCCGGCTGATGACTCTGAAGACCAACTGTGAGACACCAGCACATGAATTTGACTGACAACGATAAACTTATCAAAAATCCCAAAGGAGATTTTCAGAAGTTTTAGCTTGTTGCCCACAGCTGGGCTCCCAGAGCATTGCTCACTTCACGGTTGAACATTTCATGTCTACTGCTCGTCCTCCTTCAGGCCGCACTCAAGACCACAACTCCAGACCTCTTCTTTTACAGAGGCTTATTCCATGTAGCGCTGCAGACTTCAACCATCTTTACCAGTGATGCCTCATTGAAAGTGATCCTCCACACGGGGACAGTTATGGTCCACCACGGCCCATTAGTACTTATGTTCATTGTCATCCTAAGTCTTGAGACCACTTATGGAGTATCTTCTAACATCTTCTTTACTGTTATTATGTTGATGGATTGGACAGAAGTGTCACTAAGAAAGTTGCTTAACACTCATTAATGTGTGGGCGAATAGGTGATGGGTTCTTCCATCATGACAGCGCTGAGACCCTGATGAGCAAAGCAGCCCTAAGTCCTGATGTCCCCTCCACCAGGCTTCACAGTTGGATGAGATTTTGGTGCTGGTAAGCAGTGTTCTTCCTCCAGCCATAGCATTGTGTATTTGTGCTAAATAGTTCCACTTTTGTCTTATTTGTCCACAGAACATTTCCCAGAAGGATTGTGGAACATCCAGGTGGTTTAGATTAAATGTTATTTTTGGCCAGCAGAAGTGTCCTTCGCTCTGTCCTTCCATGATCACTATTCTTGGTCAGTGTTTCTCTAACAATGAACACATGAACAGATGTTTCCACAGCCTGTAGACTCTTCTGTCTTTGCTGCTCCTCTTGGCTTTTTCCCACCTCTTTTAGAATTGCCCATTGCACCCTTGAAGTGATATAACAGGACTATCCTAGGAAGAGCGCAGCAGTTCTGAATGTTCTCCATCTGCAGATAATAACTGTGGATTGATGGACACTCAGGTCTTTAACATTTGTAGCCTTTAACAGCCTCATATGTCTCTATAACATGTCTTCTGAGACTTGCTTATAATGAGGTGCACTTCACACTAACCAGCCTTTCCTTCAAATAACAGATCTGTCAGTAAACAGTCCTTGTATGCTTTTATTTAATGGACCAAGCACCTGTGAAACTTGCACTTCCAGGATATATCTCAGCCTTCACAGTAGGATGTTTGTTGTTAGGTACAGCCAGCAACTGCTGGTGATGGTGCCATCACCATGATGTAATAGTATGTTAGTTCGCAGCATCCACTTACTGTGAAGTGCTTTTATGTCATGTGGGAGAGAATTGGAAAATGTCTTCATTCTTATGAATTCCGCATTATATAATGTACATTAGGGAAGTTATACATTTTATCATTTACTTCCCCTAACCTGTGGCCTCTGTCAGATGAGGACATGAGTTACACTGAGTCCTCTGTTACAGGAAACTTTCGACCATATCATTTGCATAAATTCAAAACTACACAACTTAGAACAAGAGCGATGGTTGGGCAGCGGAGGACATTTCTGTAGGTTTATTTCTGCCCTCCACGGTCCTAGTGAATATTGTGGGACAGTCTGAGCTTTGCTCCACATCAGCAACCTCCTTCACATCTTCATCGTCCTCCGTTCTCTGGACCTCAGTCGTTGAAGTCTTTGAGTTATGGCTTTTGCTGTTCCAGTAACTACAGTCTGTGTCTTTGTTTTTCTTCTGGAGTTAATGCCGGGAATATTTAGTAATGTTTTCATCATCAGGACCATTCTTATGAATAACAGCAGGACACGAGATATGAAAGTCATTGGGAACCTCCTGCTTGTTCTGGCCATCTGTACTCTCTGCTATTCCTGCATGGTAGTAATTAATATGTTCACCCTTTTCTTGAATGATTGGATTTACGTCTTCCACTATTTATTCTACACTGTTAGGTTCCTGCTTGTTTACACCACCAGCTCCACCTGTTGGTTCTCCTCCTGCCTCTGCTTTTTCTACTTTGTTAAGATCGTGAACATCGGCTCCGATGTCTTCATGTGTATTCAGATGAATATTAACAAAGTCATCAGCTGGATGATGGTTGTGTCAGCGCTGGTGTCGGCAGTGAGCAGTTCCTTGTATATCGTAGAACTGACAAAACAGTTTGGCCGGAACACTTCAGCCACCATTATCAACAACGACCGAGAACATGTAGAGAATCAAAGAATTAACCCAAATCTGTTTTACCTAATTAACTGTGCGCCAGTCTTCATCATGGTGGTTACGACCGTTTCAACAGTGATCACCCTTATAAAACATAGACAGAAAGTGAGCAGCAACTGGGCCACCTCCACCGGTATCAATATGTCCATCTACGGCAGTGCGATCTGCACTATGGTCTATTTCGTTGTGTCTTACAGTTTATTAGCAGTGATCTTGGTTTTGTATTCCCTGAGTATTTTTGACATCCAACACCCGGCATATTGGGTCCTGTTGGCATTTGTATATTTCATTCCTGTATCTCAGTCGGGTTTCATCATCTACGGCACCTCACACCTGAAGAAGGCCTGGCTACAGATGCTGTATTCTGTGAAATGCAATGGTTTGTGAGCACACAGCACTAGACAGATTCATACGTCCCATTCCTCTCGATAAAACATAAGTGGACTCTTCTTCTAGTGTCCCCATGTGGAAGATTATCGCTGTGATGAAGTTATCTGCTGCTTCCAGGTCCCATTCTAACATTCATCTAGATCTGAGCTCCGCTGTCCATCTTCAGTCTCCCCACTTGTTCTTTATTCCACCCAACACTTGAGCTTATTGATGAACTTCCTTGTTATTCACTGCAGAGTCTGATGATTTCATGGCTCTAAGATTGTTTCAATCATTGTAGAAAATTTTGGACACTTTGAGGCACATTTATCAAAGGATTTATGGGGCTTTTCTGGAGGGGGAGTGGCCGCCCTGACTGACAGACTTATGTGTAAATCAGAGTTCGGAGCTGACATGCATTTCTGTCTAGGTACACGGACCTGCCAGGAATGTGCTGAATACATGAAGAGGCCACCATACATTGTAATTGTACTTACCTCGACACATGAAATGCTGGTCTTAGTAAATTTCCTCTGTCGTGTTCAAGATTAGTTGAGACTACGTGGGTTTATAAGATTTGTTAAAACTCTGATAATGTGAGGTCAGGATTGTTACTTGCATCTGGTGAACACATTTAAGGGCAGTCATGCAAATTCTGGAAGTAATTCAATAGATTAAAGGGCTTGCCTTAGTGTAAGGGGGCAGCGCTGAATAGAGCTCCCCTTCACAGAGCAGTGGCATGCAACTGCTGGCAGATGTTGCCTGAAACCCGTGGCAGTAGGCCTCGCTCCCCCCACTCTGGGATCCAGCCTAGAGGAGAACCAGGGTGGTAAAGAAGACCACCATTTGCCAGTGTTGGTGTAAGGAGCGCAGTAGCTGGGACGGGGAGATGTGCTTCCTTTGTCTGTCATCGCCGTTCCATCCCGAATCAGTAGCACGCCACCACCTGCGACATTACCGTAGCAGTTATCTGCAAAGCAGCCCTCAAGTGTTCTGAAATCTGGAGCAGTGGGGATGCTCATGCACATCTCTGCTCCATTCACTGTCATGGGAATTTCGGAGATAGCTAAGTTCATGTGCTCAGCTCTCTCCAGCAGTCAATTGAAGCGAATACAGTGGCAGGGACGGCATTACGGTGGGGGGAAACTGGGCAATTTCCCAGGGCCCCCAGGTGGTATGAGTTGCCAACTGCATTAAATAAAAAAAGTAACTCACTTTCTCTCCTGCCCATTCTCTGCGTTCCTCCTCAGGAATTTGTCACATGACCAGTCCCTAGGCTCAGTCAATGTACAGCTTGGTACTGGCCGCAGCGGTGACATGATTGTCCTACTCCAGAAGGTAGGGGAGACTGAAACAGATTGGCGGGGGGAAGCGAGCAGACAAGCAAAGAGGGGGACGTGAGACTGGGGCAAAACAGGGATTATTAAAGACTAGGGACATGGTAAAGAGGGCAGCATTAAAAGCTGGGCGCATTATAAAAAACAAAGGGGGCATCATTCAAGACTAGAAACATGCTAAAAGGGGCCTTTTTTCAAGACTGAAGGCAGAAAGAAAGCAGGAATAATGGGGCATATGAGGGAATTAATAAAGACTGTAACCATAAGAGGGCTGACATGCTGAGGCCTTCTGTGGCTTTAACAATACGACACCCCTCCTTAGTGTCACAGAGCGCTTCCAGACATGGTGCCCTGCACCTCCTCTGCTCCCCCTCCAGGCCGAAAACTGAACCAGAGGAGTCTATCGCCCCGGCCGTGGGCTGCTTCTGTCAGAGAACATACAGATTAGGGACTTGTTCACCTGATCTTCTATAAGCTGAGCAATAACCCTGAGTTATGAGTATGGAGTTCAGCTCTGCAGTGCTCTGCACCCTGCCACCGGAACTGACTGAATGTGATTGGTAGTATATGTTAGTCTTTGGGCCCCACTTTTAATTTGGGCCACACTCTGTCTGAAACCAACTTTGTGCAGTGTAGGTGCAAATGTGTGTCCTCCGCTACCATGTACTTCAGGGCTACATTCCAGATATCCGCTATGTTCAGACCAGCCCTTTAAGGGTTTCCATACAACTGAGATCATGGTCTACTGAAGGAGGAAAAATGATTAGTGCAGCTGGATGGAGAAACGAGGAGGATCTCTGATCCTCTAATCCTCTACTGAGGACCTGGCCATTCCACAGGAGCAGCAAGGAAGTGTCTTCTCCAGGGCATGGACACAGGTGGAGCAAAGCATGATCTGAAGGAAAACCTCTGAGATTTTAATGTATTTTTTTTGCTTGTCACCCAACCATCAACAAGTAACACTTTAGTTTCCTCATTTTCATATATAATATATACATGATTATAGCTCATGAATATAGTCCTAGTTGTGACTTTTCTGCCTTTCCTTACCATTTTGTTAACCACCATCAATACGGCCATGTTTTTCAAGCAGCACTGTCACACAATGGATGGTCTTATTTCATTTGCATGTTTTCATTGAGTCGAGTCAGGGATTTGGGTTTCTTCTTAGCTGAAGTGTGTATGGAAAGAGTTGACTAAATGCGTACGGAGCTGTCCACAGTAATAATGGAATAATGAAGAGATTGCTTCCTGCGGGACTGAGGGGTAGGGAATGTTTGTATCGTCACCTTAATTCTTGTATTACCATACAGATACAACACAGCTCTGTGCCACATGGTCCACCTTGTGTACACTAGGCTCTGGATTAGATATGGCAGCATGTGGGTATTACAGAGCTGTGTCCTGTATAATGCACACATGGTGGGGTGGAGTCTGGGACCACATGGTTAGCACCTGAAGGCGGTGTGTGACCCCCTAGTGACCAGTGACTGTCAATTTGAGTTATCCTTAATGCTCAGTGAATACTGTGTGTATATTAAATTTGTGTGTTTACAATGATAAGGATTTTGGAGAGTGGAGAAACAAGAGTTAACAAAAGTCTGCCTGATAACAGCCCTATTCCCTCATTGGCTGTCAGAAGCCTTGTTGCTCATTGGCCATTCTGCTGGATGGCAACAGCTGTGGCATTGGCTGGAACACAGTGGAATAACAGAGAGAGAAGGGCCGTGATTGGGTGAAAATAAGAGAAAGTCCCGCATGGGCTGGCAGATAAAAAATCAGTCAATAAAATCAGTTAGTGAAGAGTTAGTCAGAGGAGCAAGCAGGAGGGAGACTCCCTCACAAGAACTCTGTTCATAGCGGGATAAAGCCTGGCTATCGACTGGCATCACAACAGACAATTATCACCATTGTCCCTACTCAATTGCGAGTAGCGGTTTTAATATTTTACGCCAATTCTGTCAGTCGCCACCATTTTGACTGCTAAATTCCCTCCTCTTTCTCTCCGCGCCTTGCCAGGTATTTGCAATGGGAAGGGGCAGAACAGGGTGAGAGCTAATGGCTAATCTTCGCCCCATCCCACCCACTCCCATGACTGGCTGCCGACAAGGGGCAGAGAGGGGGCAGGAGCTTAGCACACTAGCTCCCGTCCTGCCGAGAGCCAGCAAGGGGGTGGGGAAGGAGGAGGCAGTTTAGCAGAGCTAAACTGTCTCCCCCCGCCCGATAGCATTGCAGGCTCTGCGTAGATGCACCAGGCCATCTGAACGGGCGTAGAAACATTAGAATTGTGCGCCTGTTCACGCGTTTTTACGGCAAATGTAAAAATGCCTACGCCCAAGTGAATAAAGCCTAAAGGTGATTTTTTTCCCTGTCTCATTTCAGCATGTTTTCTCTACTGTATAACCTCTATTGTACATGAATAGTAAAATTAATAAAGCTGTGATATTCTAGTGAGAGACGTTCTTATCATGAGGTCTTCGTGGTGTAACTCTTTGTGGTCCTTATCGTTACTTTCGGTAGCTGAGACATGACTAATGGGTTATGATTAGAGATGAGCGAGCACCAAAATGTTCGGGTGCTCGTTACTCGGGACGAACTTTTCGCGATGCTCGAGGGTTCGTTTCGAATAACGAACCCCATTGAAGTCAATGGGCGACCCGAGCATTTTTGTATTTCGCCGATGCTCGCTAAGGTTTTCATGTGTGAAAATCTGGGCAATTCAAGAAAGTGATGGGAACGACACAGCAACGGATAGGGCAGGCGAGGGGCTACATGTTGGGCTGCATCTCAAGTTCACAGGTCCCACTATTAAGCCACAATACCGGCAAGAGTGGGTGCCCCCCCTCCCAACAACTTTGACTTCTGAAAAGCCCTCATTAGCATGGCATACCTTAGCTAAGCACCACACTACCTCCAACAAAGCACAATCACTGCCTGGATGACACTCCGCTGCAACTTCTCCTGTGTTACATGCTGCCCACCCCCCCCCCCCCACGACCCAGTGTCCACAGCGCACACCAAACTGTCCCTGCCCAGCCTTCAGCTGCCCTCATGCCACGCCACCCTCATGTCTATTTATAAGTGCGTCTGCCACAGGAAAAGCAGGCACACACTGCAGAGGGTTGGCATGGCTAGGCAGCGACCCCCCCCCCCCCATAAAAGGGGCGGGCCGATAGTCCACAATTCTGTACAGAAGCAATGAGAAATCCAATCCTGTGCCACCTCCATCTGGAGCTGCACACGTGGGCATAGCAATGGGGAACCTATGTGCCACACACTATTCATTCTGTCAAGGTGTCTGCACGCCGCAGTCAGACCGCGTTTTTTTATAAATAGTCACAGGCAGGTACAACTCCGCAATGGGAATTCCGTGTGCACCCACAGCATGGGTGGCTCCCTGGAACCCACCGGCGGTACATAAAAATATCCCATTGCATTGCCCAACACAGCTGAGGTAGTAATGTCGTGCTTAATGCAGGTGGGCTTCGGCCCACACTGCATGCCCCAGTCAGACTGGGGTTCTTTAGAAGTGGAAACAGATGCATTTACAACTCCCTGTGGACCGACAGCATGGGTGGGTGCCAGGAAGCCACCGGCGGTACATAAAAATATCCCATTGCAGTGCCCATCACAGCTGAGGTAGTAATGTCATGTTTAATGCAGGTGGGCTTCGGCCCACACTGCATGCCCCAGTCAGACTGGGGTTCTTTAGAAGTGGACAGATGTAGGTTAAACTCCGTGTGCACCTACAGTATGGGTGGCTCCCTGGAACCCACCGGCGGTACATAAAAATATCCCATTGCATTGCCCAACACAGCTGAGGTAGTAATGTCGTGCTTAATGCAGGTGGGCTTCGGCCCACACTGCATGCCCCAGTCAGACTGGGGTTCTTTAGAAGTGGGCACAGATGCATTTACAACTCCCTGTGGACCGACAGCATGGGTGGGTGCCAGGAAGCCACCGGCGGTACATAAATATATCCCATTGCATTGCCCAACACAGCTGAGGTAGTAATGTCGTGCTTAATGCAGGTGGGCTTCGGCCCACACTGCATGCCCCAGTCAGACTGGGGTTCTTTAGAAGTGGACACAGATGCATTTACAACTCCCTGTGGACCCACAGCATGGGTGGGTGCCAGGAAGCCACCGGCGGTGCATAAAAATATCCCATTGCAATGCCCATCACAGCTGAGGTAGTAATGTCATGTTTAATGCAGGTGGGCTTCGGCCCACACTGCATGCCCCAGTCAGACTGGGGTTCTTTAGAAGTGGACAGATGTAGGTTAAACTCCGTGTGCACCTACAGCATGGGTGGCTCCCTGGAACCCACCGGTGGTACATAAATATATCCCATTGCAGTGCCCTACTCAGCAGAGCTAACGTCAGATACAATACAGGTGGGCTTTGGCCCACACTGCATGCCCCAGTCAGACTGGTAATATGTACCTTAACAGTAACCTCGTTGGTGGTAATGTGGTGGTGACTGCGGACCTAGTAGCGCGGTTTTATGTAGTTGGTTTTCGGAATGTGGCCAGGATTAAGTGGGCCGTGGCGGGGGGATGGTGGTGGTGCTCTCTTGTAGTGTCGTTAAAGGTGAAATTCTTGGACTGCCACCAGACGGACCAATGCAAAGGTATTTGCCAAGAATGTTTTCATTGTTGGAGGAGGAGGGGGATGTTTTGGAGGCACTATGTGTCCTCTCCACGTGTCCGTGGTTATATGCACCTTAACAGTAACAGCGTTGGTGGGAAATGGCCTCGCCGCCATCATGTCTTTGTGAAGCCTCTGTTTCCACACCCCAGTGACATACCATTAGCTGCGGTATAGGCAGAGCCCCGAATTATTAACATTTCAGCGGTAGCATTAGGGACAGGCCCCACTAACATATCACTAGCAGCAGTATAGGGGGAGCGCAGTCTTAGTTCCATTTCAGTAATAGTAGCACTCAAAACAAGCCCCAGTAACAATTCCCATTGCAGCAGTATAGGAGGAGCGCAGTCTTAGTTTCATTTCAGTAATAGTAGCACTCAAGACAAGCCCCAGTAACAATTCCCATTGCAGCAGTATAGGAGGAGCGCAGTCTTAGTTCCATTTCAGTAATAGTAGCACTCAAGACAAGCCCCAGTAACAATTCCGAAGCAGCAGTATAGGAGGAGCGCAGTCTTAGTTCCATTTCAGTAATAGTAGCACTCAAGACAAGCCCCAGTAACAATTCCCATTGCAGCAGTATAGGAGGAGCGCAGTCTTAGTTCCATTTCAGTAATAGCAGCACTCAAGACAAGCCCCAGTAACAATTCCCATTGCAGCAGTTTAGGGAGATAACAGTCTCTTTCACATTTCAGTAGCTGCAGTATAGACAAGGCCCCAGTTACATTTATGTAGCAAAAGTGTAGGCCAACCCCACACACCTTTCTGTACCATGAGTGCAGGTGAAGAACATAGAAATTACAATGATTACACTGTAGGTGAGGGCCCAAAAAAATTGGTGTAGCAACAGTACTAATGTACCTCAGAAAAAATTGGCCATGCCCAACCAAGATGGCAGGTGAAACCCATTAATCGCTTTGGTTAATGTGGCTTAAGTGGTAACTAGGCCTGGAGGCAGCCCAGTTTAACGAAAAATTGGTTCAAGTTGAAGTTTCATCGCTTGTAAGAGCATTGAAACGTATAAAAATTGTTTGGAAAAATTATATGAGTGAGCCTTGTGGCCCAAAGAAAAATTGCCCGTTCGGCGTGATTACGTGAGGTTTCAGGAGCAGGAGCAGGAGGAGGAGGAGGAATATTATACACAGATTGATGAAGCAGAAATGTCACCGTTTTGGATGGTGATACAGAACGATGCTTCCATCCGCGGGTGCAGCCTACGTATTGCTTAGGTATCGCTGCTGTCCGCTGGTGGAGAAGAGAAGTCTGGGGAAATCCAGGCTTTGTTCATCTTGATGAGTGTAAGCCTGTCGGCACTGTCGGTTGACAGGCGTGTACGCTTATCTGTGATGATTCCCCCAGCCGCACTAAACACCCTCTCTGACAAGACGCTAGCCGCAGGACAAGCAAGCACCTCCAGGGCATACAGCACGAGTTCAGGCCACGTGTCCAGCTTCGACACCCAGTAGTTGTAGGGGGCAGAGGCGTCACGCAGGACGGTCGTGCGATCGGCTACGTACTCCCTCACCATCCTTTTACAGTGCTCCCGCCAACTCAGCCTTGACTGGGGACCGGTGACACAGTCTTGCTGGGGAGCCAGAAAGCAGTCAAAGGCCTTAGAGAGTTTCCCCTGCCTATGCTGTACATGCTGCCTGATCTCCCCGCCTCCCCTGCTACCTGGCCCTCGGAACTGCGCCTTCTGCCACTATCGCTGTCGGATGAGAATTTTACCATCAGCTTGTCCGCCAGGGTCCTGTGGTATAGCATCACTCTCGAACCCCTTTCCTCTTCGGGTATGAGAGTGGAAAGGTTCTCCTTATACCGTGGGTCGAGCAGTGTGTACACCCAGTAATCCGTAGTGGCCAGAATGCGTGTAACGAGAGGGTCATGAGAAAGGCATCCTAACATGAAGTCAGCCATGTGTGCCAGGGTACCTGTACGCAACACATGGCTGTCCTCACTAGGAAGATCACTTTCAGGATCCTCCTCCTCCTCAGGCCATACACGCTGAAAGGATGACAGGCAAGCAGCATGGGTACCCTCAGCAGTGGGCCAAGCTGTCTCTTCCCCCTCCTCCTCATGCTCCTCCCCTCCTCCTCCTCCTCAACGCGCTGAGATATAGACATGAGGGTGCTCTGACTATCCAGCGACATACTGTCTTCCCCCGCCTCCGTTTCCGAGCGCAAAGCATCTGCCTTTATGCTTTGCAGGGAACTTCTCAAGAGGCATAGCAGAGGAATGGTGACACTAATGATTGCAGCATCGCCGCTCACCATCTGGCTAGACTCCTCAAAGTTTCCAAGGACCTGGTAGATGTCTGCCAACCAGGCCCACTCTTCTGTAAAGAATTGAGGAGGCTGACTCCCACTGCGCCGCCCATATTGGAGTTGGTATTCCACTATAGCTCTACGCTGCTCATAGAGCCTGGCGAACATGTGGAGCGTAGAGTTCCACCGTGTGGGCACGTCGCACAGCAGTCGGTGCACTGGCAAATGAAACCGATGTTGCAGGGTGCGCAGGGTGGCAACGTCCGTGTGGGACTTGCGGAAATGTGCGCAGAGCCGGCGCACCTTTCTGAGCAGGTCTGACAAGCGTGGGTAGCTTTTCAGAAAGCGCTGAACCACCAAATTAAAGACGTGGGCCAGGCATGGCACGTGCGTGAGGCTGCCGAGCTGCAGAGCCGCCACCAGGATACGGCCGTTGTCACACACGACCAGCGGCGCAAGCCAGCGGTCGGTCTGCTGTGTCAGACCCTGCAGCAGTTCGTGGGCCATGTGCCTCTTCTCTCCTAAGCTGAGTAGTTTCAGCACGGCCTGCTGACGCTTGCCCACCGCTGTGCTGCCACACCGCGCGACACCGACTGCTGGCGACATGCTGCTGCTAACACATCTTGATTGCGAGACAGAGGAGGAGGAGGAGGGTGCTTTAGTGGAGGAAGCATACACCTCCGCAGATACCACCACCGAGCTGGGGCCCGCAATTCTGGGGGTGGGTAGGACGTGAGCGGTCCCAGGCTCTGACTCTGTCCCAGCCTCCACTAAATTCACCCAATGTGCCGTCAGGGAGATGTAGTGGCCCTGCCCGCCTGTGCTTGTCCACGTGTCCGTTGTTAAGTGGACCGTGGCAGTAACCGCGTTGGTGAGGGCGCGTACAATGTTGCGGGAGACGTGGTCGTGCAGGGCTGGGACGGCACATCGGGAAAAGTAGTGGCGACTGGGAACTGAGTAGCGCGGGGCCGCCGCCTCCATGATACTTTTGAAGGACTCCGTTTCCACAACCCTATACGGCAGCATCTCAAGGCTGATGAATTTTGCTATGCGGACGGTTAACGTTTGAGCGTGCGGGTGCGTGGCGGCGTACTTGCGCTTGCGCTCCAACAGTTGCGCAAGCGACGGCTGCACGGTGCGCTGAACTACACTGCTGGATGGGGCCGAGGACAGCGGAGATGAGGGTGTGGGTGCAGGCCATGAGGCGGTAGTGCCTGTATCCTCAGAGGGGGGTTGCATCTCAGTGGCAGGTTGGGGCACAGGGGGAGAGGCAGGGGTGCAAACCGGAGGCGCTGAACGGCCTTCGTCCCACCTTGTGGGGTGCTTGGCCATCATATGTCTGCGCATGGTGGTGGTGGTGAGGCTGTTGGTGTTGGCTCCCCGGCTGAGCTTTGCGCGACAAAGGTTGCACACCACTGTTCGTCGGTCGTCAGGCGTCTCTGTGAAAAACTGCCAGACCTTAGAGCACCTCGGCCTCTGCAGGGTGGCATGGCGCGAGGGGGCGCTTTGGGAAACAGTTGGTGGATTATTTGGTCTGGCCCTGCCTCTACCCCTGGCCACCGCACTGCCTCTTGCAACCTGCCCTGCTGATGCCCTTGACTCCCCCTCTGAAGACCTGTCCTCCTGAGTAAGCGTTGCACACCAGGTGGGGTCAGTCACCTCATCGTCCTGCTGCTCTTCCTCCGAATCCTCTGTGCGCTGCTCCCTTGGACTTACTGCCCTTACTACTACCTCACTGCAAGACAACTGTGTCTGATCATCATCGTCCTCCTCACCCACAGAAAGTTGTTGAGACAGTTGGCGGAAGTCCCCAGCCTCTTCCCCCGGACCCCGGGAACTTTCGAATGGTTGGGCATCAGTGACGATAAACTCCTCTGGTGGGAGAGGAACCGCTGCTGCCCAATCTAAGCAGGGGCCCGAGAACAGTTCCTGGGAGTGTTCCCGCTCCTGAGCAGGTGTCATTGTAGTGGAGTGAGGAGGCTGGGAGGAAGGAGGAGCAGCAGACAGAGGATTCGGATTTGCAGCAGTGGACGGCGCAGAACTGCGGGTTGACGATAGGTTGCTCGAAGCACTTTCTGCCATCCAGGACAGGACCTGCTCACACTGCTCATTTTCTAATAACCGTCTCCCGCGTGGACCCATTAATTGGGCGATGAATGTGGGGACGCCAGAAACGTGCCTCTCTCCTAATCGCGCAGCAGTCGGCTGCGACACACCTGGATCAGGAGCTCGGCCTGTGCCCACACCCTGACTTGGCCCTCCGCGTCCTCGGCCGTGTCCACGTCCTCTAGGCCTACCCCTACCCCTCAGCATGCTGTATTACCAGTGATTTGATTTCACAGGCAGGAAATAAATTGGCGCAAGACTGCAGGCCAAATATAATTTTTTCCCTTTTTTGAAAACGAAAGGCCCCACTGCCTCTAGTGAATGAATAATCTAAGTTTAATAACTGTGCTGTGGCCCTGCTAATGTGTCACAGAACGTGAGGGTAGCAGAGTTGTTATAACTCTGGCAGAGCTGGTATTTTTTTCCCAATTAAGGAAAGCAAATGGCGAAGCCAGCAGTAAAACGTAGCTGGGTGCGTCTGATTTTTAAACGTTGCACACGCAGCCGACACGTGTCCACCGCCCTTTGACGGACAGAGGCAGGACAAATAGAATTATTTTCAGTTTTTTTCCACCAAAAGGCAGCACTGCGTATATTCAATGAACATGAGAAGTTTAATAACTGTGCTGTGGCCCTGCTAATGTGGCACAGAACGTGAGGGTAGCAGAGTTATTATAACTCTGGCAGAGCTGGTATTTTTTTCCCAATTAAGGAAAGCAAATGGCGAAGCCAGCAGTAAAACGTAGCTGGGTGCGTCTGATTTTTAAACGTTGCACACGCAGCCGACACGTGTCCACACTCCACAGGACGGACAGAGGCAGGTCAAATAGAATTTTTTTCACTTGTTTTACAAGCAAAAGGCCGCACTGCGTATATTCAATGAATAATAACTGTGTTGTGGCCCTGCCTACACAATTCTTTCCCTGCAGTATCAATGGAGGGTGCAATGCTCTGCAGAGGCGATTTTGAGAAGAAAAAAAATATGCAGCACAGCTAACAGCAGCCAGCACAGTACTGCACACGGTTAAATATGGCCCTAGAAAGGACCGTTGAGGTTCTTGAAGGCTACACTCACTCCTAACACTCTCCCTGCCTATGCAACACTTCTGTCCCTAATGCCGGGTGCAACGCTCTGCAGAGCCGATTTTGAGAGAAAAAAAATTGCCACTGCTAACAGCAGCCAACACACAGCTATCAGTGGCCCTAATAAGGACCTTTGGGGGTCTTGAAGCCTACACTAACTACCAATTCTTTCCCTACAGCAGCTCCGGTACAAACAGCACTGTCCCTCATCTAACTCACAAGGCATCTGAGGCGAGCCGCGGGAGGGGCCGACTTTTATATTAGGCGGACACCTGATCTCCCCAGCCACTCACTGCAGGGGGGTGGTATAGGGCTTGAACGACGCAGGGGGAAGTTGTAATGCCTTCCCTGTCTTTCAATTGGCCAGAAAAGCGCGCTAACGTCTCAGGGAAGGAAGTGAAAGTAACCCGAACACCGCATGGTGTTCGTTACGAATAACGAACATCCCGAACACCCTAATATTCGCACGAATATCAAGTTCGGACGAACACGTTCGCTCATCTCTATTCTTCACCATTAGGTATATATATATATATATATATATATATATATATATATATATATATATATTATATATATAGACTATAGTCACATTTGGGTAGCTTAGATCATTAACCAAGTCCTACCAGCATAATCTGCGTCCCTATATGAGGTATCCCTAAGACCCAATGATTACGAATATTTAGAGTACAACTACTCTAGTATAACTGCATAGCACCCTGGGATTATAGCCACTCCCACCCCATGAGTTTATCTGGATAGGCATTTCTTTTGGAACATAGATACATGGAGTGTAGAGAGGTGTATGGGGAACTAAGAGCCAATTGTTGTATGCATTAAAATGTTGGCTGTAGCTGGTTTATCCCCATCATTCATGACCCTCACATGGTTAGGACAGTAATGGCGTATCTCTAGGTCAATAATTAAGTATCTTGGGTTCGTTAGACCTTTTTTGTCTTTTTTCCGTTATGTTTGTTTCTATAGAGCGGGTTCCACAAGGGAAATGTTAACAATACATTATTAAAGGTTAGATTTGATTAATTCTATAGTTGGTTCTCAGCAGTGATTAGTCTATGAAGTGGGGAAGTCATCTGTCACTGTGATTCAAAAAAACAGGTGGGCTGCGCATGACAGCGTGCAGGAGAGGTTTTGTCATGCGCGGTACAATGTCGCTGTGATACACAGCAATAGGGCAGTTCACCGGCGGCTCCACAGCGGTAAAACGCTGTGTGACTCACGCTGTGTGTTACACTTGCGGCTGAGTGAGCCCAGCATTGGGCTGTGTTCATGTTTTTTGTTTCATTTTTGAACCACAATTTGAAAAAAAACACATTGAGAAGCTGCCTGCGGTTCAAGAAACGGAATACAATGTAAAAACGCTTGTGGATTACAATACATGCATTTCTTTCTATTTTAAACTGCACGCAGATTTTTAATGCATTTTTTACTTGTGTGTAAAGTGTGCAATTATATACAGGAGATACCCAGGTTATACCAGCATGCTCTATATCACTATATACAGGGAGATGTATACATCTCCTGTAGTGATATCGACCATGCTGGTGAACGGCTGGTTTTACATCTGCATTGGACCCTCTGGCCGGAGCTTCTGTCACAGATTTGGCTCAAAATACTGGAAGAAAAAGCTGGTCAGAAAATGGACAGACCCCATGATAGTCAATGGGGTGTGTCTGGTGCTGTTCGGTTCCGTCCAGACGCAAACCCGTTTGGCCGTGGGGATTCCTCTTTCCTGCTCCCCGAATGGAACCGAAAAGTGGAATCCCCAATTCCATGTATATTGTGAGCTGGTATAACCTTATTTGCATCTCTGTGCCTTTGCTTGAATTTTAATGCAGCAACCACCAAATGTGCCTTCTCCAATGGATTCTACGGACTCGATTTTGTTTTCCTGGTTATTTCTAACAAGTAATTCCCACTAGAAGAGGCAAACTGAGCGCTAGGCATTTGTGTTTCAAGACTGCTTTTAACCGCAGTCTTACCCTGGTGGAGCCATTGGCCCATTGTGTCCTTCCTAATTCCGCCTTGGAAGTCCATGTGGATAATGATCTGTCTGCAGACAGGAATACATGGAGCAAATTTATGAACACATAGCAACCAATCACAGAGCAGCTTTCGTTTTACCTCAGCACTAAGAGGATAACCCCTTAGTGACGAAGCCTGTTCGCGCCTTAGTGATGGAGCCAAATTTTGGAAATTTGACACTTAACATATCATAACTCCGTAAAGGCTCTGCATATCCAAGTGATTCTGACATTGTTTTTTTCGCCACATGTTGTACTTCATTTAGGTGGTAAAAATAGACCCATATAATTTGTGTATATTTATTAAAAACGCCAAAAATGGGAAAATTTTGAAAAAATTGTCATTTTTTCATTTTTTCAACTGTAATATTTCAAATATGTCCAACCATACTGTACAAATTTTTGCTAAGATATATATTTCCATCTGTTCACTTTATTCTGGATGCACGTTTGAAAAACTTTCTTTTTTTTTTTTTAACCATTTAGGAGATATATAAATTTAACATTAATTATCAACATTTTGAGGAACACTGTTTTCCGGCACCAAGCCAAGACTGCAAAGGCTCATAGGTGTCAGAATTATAGATGACCCCATTTTAAAAACTACACCCCTTAGTGTATTCACTAAGGGGGGTCAGGAGTATTTTCACCCCACCGTTTCTTTTCAGGAATTAATGCAATTTAGAGTAGAAAAAATAAAAGGTCATATTTTTGCAAATACGTAATTTTTAACAGAGGATTTTTTTCTATAGTACACATGAAAATGAGGATTTACACCTAAAAATGTATACCCCCATTTGTCTTGTGTTCAAAAACATATCCATTGTGGCCCTAATCTTCAGTCCGTATGTACAACAGGTCAAAAACCGAAAGGAGCAGCCGGTGGCTTTCAGATCAGACATTTTGCTTGAAGGCGTTTTAGGCCCCATTGCTCACTTGTAGACCCCTCGAGCGGCCAAAACGCGGAGGACCCCCACAAATGACCTCATTTTGGAAGCTAGACCTCTTAGCGCATTAATCTAGGGGTGTACTGCGTATTTTGACTCCACCATTATTAAATGAGTGAGAGTCCGCACCGAGTAAGACAGGATACACTGTGAGAGTCTGCACCTAGTAAGACAGGATACACTGTGAGAGTCCGCACCGAGTAAGACAGGATACACTGTGAGAGTCTGCACCTAGTAAGACAGGATACACTGTGAGAGTCCGCACCGAGTAAGACAGGATACACTGTGAGAGTCCGTACCGAGTAAGACAGGATACAATGTGAGAGTCCGCACCGAGTAAGACAGGATACAATGAGAGTCCGCACGAGTAAGACAGGATACACTGTGAGAGTCCGCACCGAGTAAGACAGGATACACTGTGAGAGTCCGCACCGAGTAAGACAGGATACACTGTGAGAGTCCGCACCGAGTGAGACAGGATACAATGAGAGAGTCTGCACCGAGTAAGACAGGATACAATGAGAGTCCGCACGAGTAAGACAGGATACACTGTGAGAGTCCGCACCGAGTAAGACAGGATACACTGTGAAAGTCCGCACCGAGTAAGACAGGATACACTGTGAGAGTCCGCACCGAGTGAGACAGGATACACTGTGAGAGTCCGCACCGAGTGAGACAGGATACAATGAGAGAGTCCGCACCAAGTGAGACAGGATACAATGAGAGAGTCCGCACCGAGTAAGATAGGATACAATGAGAGAGTCCGCACCGAGTAAGACAGGATACACTGTGAGAGTCCGCACCGAGTAAGACAGGATACACTGTGAGAGTCCGCACCGAGTAAGACAGGATACACTGTGAGAGTCCGCACCGAGTAAGACAGGATAAACTGTGAGAGTTCGCACCGAGTAAGACAGGATACACTGTGAGAGTCCGCACCGAGTAGGACAGGATACACTGTGAGAGTCCGCACCGAGTAAGACAGGATACACTGTGAGACTCCGCACCTAGTAAGACAGGATACACTGTGAAAGTCCGCACTGAGTAAGACAGGATACACTGTGAGAGTCCGCACCGAGTAGGACAGCATACACTGTGAGAGTCCGCACCGAGTAAGACAGGATACGCTGTGAGAGTCCGCACCGAGTAAGATAGGATACAATGTGAGAGTCCGCACCGAGTAAGACAGGATACAATGAGAGTCCGCACGAGTAAGACAGGATACACTGTGAGAGTCCGCACTGAGTAAGACAGGATACACTGTGAGAGTCCGCACCGAGTTAGACAGGATACACTGTGAGAGTCCGCACTGAGTAAGACAGGATACACTGTGAGAGTCCGCACCGAGTAAGACAGGATACAATGAGAGTCCGCACGAGTAAGACAGGATACACTGTGAGAGTCCGCACCGAGTAAGACAGGATACACTGTGAGAGTCCGCACCGAGTAAGACAGGATACACTGTGAGACTCCGCACCTAGTAAGACAGGATACACTGTGAAAGTCCGCACTGAGTAAGACAGGATACACTGTGAGAGTCCGCACCGAGTAAGAAAGGATACAATGAGAGTCCGCACGAGTAAGACAGGATACACTGTGAGAGTCCGCACCGAGTAAGACAGGATACACTGTGAGAGTCCGCACCGAGTAAGACAGGATACACTGTGAGACTCCGCACCGAGTAAGACAGGATACACTGTGAGAGTCCGCACCTAGTAAGACAGGATACACTGTGAGAGTCCGCACCGAGTTAGATAGGATACAATGTGACAGTCCGTACCGAGTAAGACAAGATACAATGTGAGAGTCCGCACCGAGTAAGACAGGATACAATGAGAGTCCGCACGAGTAAGACAGGATACACTGTGAGAGTCCGCACCGAGTAAGACAGGATACACTGTGAGAGTCCGCACCGAGTAAGACAGGATACACTGTGAGAGTCCGCACCGAGTGAGACAGGATACAATGAGAGAGTCTGCACCGAGTAAGACAGGATACAATGAGAGTCCGCACGAGTAAGACAGGATACACTGTGAGAGTCCGCACCGAGTAAGACAGGATACACTGTGAAAGTCCGCACCGAGTAAGACAGGATACACTGTGAGAGTCCGCACCGAGTGAGACAGGATACACTGTGAGAGTCCGCACCGAGTGAGACAGGATACAATGAGAGAGTCCGCACCAAGTGAGACAGGATACAATGAGAGAGTCCGCACCGAGTAAGATAGGATACAATGAGAGAGTCCGCACCGAGTAAGACAGGATACAATGAGAGAGTCCGCACCGAGTAAGACAGGATACACTGTGAGAGTCCGCACCGAGTAAGACAGGATACACTGTGAGAGTCCGCACCGAGTAAGACAGGATACACTGTGAGAGTCCGCACCGAGTAAGACAGGATAAACTGTGAGAGTTCGCACCGAGTAAGACAGGATACACTGTGAGAGTCCGCACCGAGTAGGACAGCATACACTGTGAGAGTCCGCACCGAGTAAGACAGGATACGCTGTGAGAGTCCGCACCGAGTAAGATAGGATACAATGTGAGAGTCCGCACCGAGTAAGACAGGATACAATGAGAGTCCGCACGAGTAAGACAGGATACACTGTGAGAGTCCGCACTGAGTAAGACAGGATACACTGTGAGAGTCCGCACCGAGTTAGACAGGATACACTGTGAGAGTCCGCACTGAGTAAGACAGGATACACTGTGAGAGTCCGCACCGAGTAAGACAGGATACAATGAGAGTCCGCACGAGTAAGACAGGATACACTGTGAGAGTCCGCACCGAGTAAGACAGGATACACTGTGAGAGTCCGCACCGAGTAAGACAGGATACACTGTGAGACTCCGCACCTAGTAAGACAGGATACACTGTGAAAGTCCGCACTGAGTAAGACAGGATACACTGTGAGAGTCCGCACCGAGTAAGAAAGGATACAATGAGAGTCCGCACGAGTAAGACAGGATACACTGTGAGAGTCCGCACCGAGTAAGACAGGATACACTGTGAGAGTCCGCACCGAGTAAGACAGGATACACTGTGAGACTCCGCACCGAGTAAGACAGGATACACTGTGAGAGTCCGCACCTAGTAAGACAGGATACACTGTGAGAGTCCGCACCGAGTTAGATAGGATACAATGTGACAGTCCGTACCGAGTAAGACAAGATACACTGTGAGAGTCCGCACCGAGTAAGACAGGATACAATGTGAGAGTCCGCACCGAGTAAGACAGGATACAATGTGAGAGTCTGCACCGAGTAAGACAGGATACAATGAGAGGGTCCGCACCGAGTAAGACAGGATACACTGTGAGAGTCCGCACCGAGTAAGACAGGATACAATGAGAGGGTCCGCACCGAGTAAGACAGGATACACTGTGAGAGTCCGCACCGAGTAGGACAGGATGCACTGTGAGAGTCCACACCGAGTAAGACAGGATACAATGTGAGAGTCCGCACTGAGTAAGACAGGATACAATGTGAGAGTCCGCACCGAGTAAGACAGGATACACTGTGAGAGTCCGCACCGAGTAAGACAGGATACACTGTGAGAGTCCGCACCTAGTAAGACAGGATACACTGTGAGAGTCTGCACCGAGTAAGATAGGATACAATGTGAGAGTCCGCACCGAGTAAGACAAGATACACTGTGAGAGTCCGCACCGAGTAAGACAGGATACACTGTGAGAGTCCGCACCGAGTAAGACAGGATACAATGTGAGAGTCCGCACAGAGTAAGACAAGATACAATGTGAGAGTCCGCACCGAGTAAGACAGGATACAATGAGAGGGTCCGCACCGAGTAAGACAGGATACACTGTGAGAGTCCGCACCGAGTAAGACAGGATACAATGTGAGAGTCCGCAACGAGTAAGACAGGATACAATGAGAGTCCGCACGAGTAAGACAGGATACACTGTGAGAGTCCGCACCGAGTAAGACAGGATACACTGTGAGACTCCGCACCTAGTAAGACAGGATACACTGTGAGAGTCCGCACCGAGTAAGATAGGATACAATGTGAGAGTCCGCACCGAGTAAGACAAGATACACTGTGAGAGTCCGCACCGAGTAAGACAGGATACACTGTGAGAGTCCGCACCGAGTAAGACAGGATACAATGTGAGAGTCCGCACAGAGTAAGACAAGATACAATGTGAGAGTCCGCACCGAGTAAGACAGGATACAATGAGAGGGTCCGCACCGAGTAAGACAGGATACACTGTGAGAGTCCGCACCGAGTAAGACAGGATACAATGAGAGGGTCCGCACCGAGTAAGACAAGATACACTGTGAGAGTCCGCACCGAGTAAGACAGGATACACTGTGAGAGTCCGCACCGAGTAGGACAGCATACACTGTGAGAGTCCGCACCGAGTAAGACAGGATACACTGTGAGAGTCCGCACCGAGTAAGACAGGATACACTGTGAGAGTCCGCACCTAGTAAGACAGGATACACTGTGAGAGTCCGCACCTAGTAAGACAGGATATACTGTGAGAGTCCGCACCGAGTTAGATAGGATACAATGTGAGAGTCCGTACCGAGTAAGACAAGATACACTGTGAAAGTCCGCACCGAGTAAGACAGGATACACTGTGAGAGTCCGCCCCGAGTAAGACAGGATACAATGTGAGAGTCCGCACCGAGTAAGACAAGATACAATGTGAGAGTCCGCACCGAGTAAGACAGGATACAATGAGAGGGTCCGCACCGAGTAAGACAGGATACACTGTGAGAGTCCGCACCGAGTAAGACAGGATACAATGAGAGGGTCCGCACCGAGTAAGACAGGATACACTGTGAGAGTCCGCACCGAGTAGGACAGGATGCACTGTGAGAGTCCACACCGAGTAAGACAGGATACAATGTGAGAGTCCGCACCGAGTAAGACAGGATACAATGTGAGAGTCCGCACCGAGTAAGACAGGATACACTGTGAGAGTCCGCACCGAGTAAGACAGGATACAATGTGAGAGTCCACACTGAGTAAGACAGGATACAATGTGAGAGTCCGTACCGGGTAAGACAGGATACAATGTGAGAGTCCGCACCGAGTAAGACAGGATACAATGAGAGAGTCCACACCGAGTAAAACAGGATACAATGAGAGAGTCTGCACCGAGTAAGACAGGATACAATGAGAGAGTCTGCACCGAGTAAGACAGGATACAATGAGAGAGTCCGCACCGAGTAAGACAGGATACAATGAGAGAGTCCGCACCGAGTAAGACAGGATACAATGAGAGAGTCCGCACCGAGTAAGACAGGATACAATGAGAGAGTCCGCACCGAGTAAGACAGGATACAGTGAGAGTGTCCGCACCGAGTAAGACAGGATACAATGTGAGAGTCCGCACCGAGTAAGACAGGATACAATGAGAGAGTCCGCACCGAGTAAGACAGGATACAATGAGAGAGTCCGCACCGAGTAAGACAGGATACAATGAGAGAGTCCGCACCGAGTAAGACAGGATACAGTGAGAGTGTCCGCACCGAGTAAGACAGGATAAAATGAGAGTCCGTACCGAGTAAGACAGGATACAATGAGAGAGTCCGCACCGAGTAAGACAGGATACAATGAGAGAGTCCGCACCGAGTAAGACAGGATACAATGAGAGAGTCCGCACCGAATAAGACAGGATACAATGAGAGAGTCCGCACCGAGTAAGACAGGATACAGTGAGAGTGTCCGCACCGAGTAAGACAGGATACAATGAGAGTCCGCACCGAGTAAGACGGTCAGTGGAGTAAGAGAGAAAAGGATGATTGGATGATAATCATAGATTTAAGAAAGCAATGTTCTGGGCAAAAGTATTACATGTCACCTTGCCAGTGGAAAGAAATATGGATAGTAGATATATGTACTGGACAAGAAAGAAACCAAATCAGTTCTGATATGATGGCTACAAATTCACAGCTACCTCCACCTCCCTATATGGGAGAATGTATATGTCAGATCTATAGACATCAAAATGCAGATTGGCGGGACACTTGTCTTGCTTGTGGCGCAAGGCAAAACCAGACATTCCCTATATACAACTCTCTACAGGACTAGCTCCCGTAGTTTCAGCAAATAATCCATTTCAACCATATATTGACCAAAACCAGTATATGTGATGGTAGCGACAAAACCAGTATATGTGATGAAGCTCGCGTGGATGAGGCAGCAGGTGGCAGTCTAGCGAACATCGGTAGGGAAAAGCCAGAAGATATTTTTGAACCTTTAAGTAAGACAAGCATGTACCTGCAGTCCCCCGCATTGACTCCATTTGATAGTCTCGGGCCAACTCCCCAGTTAGCATCCACTTTAGATAATAGACGGTCCACTAAAATGATGCACCGAGGATTTTATGCAACAATATATATAGACCATAGTCACCCAATGAGATGCGGTCGTGTACCTAACCCAGAAGAATTTCCTATGCTTTAGGTAATTAAGGAACTAAAAAGAATTCGTAGATAATTTACTGCTCTGTTGTCCTTCTCTGGAAACCTATAGGGAGGCCTCCATCTCCCTGCTAGTCTTCTTGGAGAAATTGCAAGTTCTGTTGTACCACAGTGACATAGTAACATAGTATGTAAGGCTGAATGAAGACAATGTCCATCTAGTTCAGTCTGTTTCAAGTTCCTCCTTGTTGGTCCAGAGGAAGGCAAAAAACCCCAATCAGACAGAAGCCAATTTAGCTCATTTGGATGAAAAAATTCCTTCCCGACTTCATAATGGCAGTCAGAATAATCCCTGGATCAACATTTGAGTTCCTACCGACTCCAACACCCGGTTCAACAATCCCACTGGTCACCTAATGTCAATATCCTGTAATATTATAGCACTCTAAAAAAAAAGGACGTTGAGTCCCTCTTAAACCCCTCTCTAGGGATTTTGCCATCACCACGTCCTCAAGCAGAGAGTTCCACAGTCTCACTGCTCTTATGGTAAAGAACCCCCTTCTGTGTTAGTGATAAAACCTGCTTTCTTCTAGATGTATCAGTTGCCCTCTCGTTACCGCCGCAGTTCTGCGTATAAACAGATCATGGGAGAGATCCTTGTATTGTCCACTAATGTATTTATACATAGTTATTTGGTTGTCCCTTAACCGTCTTTTTTCCAGGGTGAACAATCCCATTCCATGTATTAGTTTAGTTGCCCTTCTTTGAACCCCCTCAAGCACTGCAACATCTTTCCTGAGCACCGGTGACCAGAACTGTGTGCAGTATTCCATGTGGGGCCTAACAAGTGTCTTATATAGAGGGAGGATAATGTTCTCGCCCCTCACCCCTATACCTCTTTTAATGCACCCCAAGACTATTAGCTTTTGCAGCAGCTGACTAGCATTGATTGCTCCTGTAAAGTCTACAGTCAGCTAGTACCCCCAGGTCTTTCTCCATCTCTCTTTTCTCTAGCAGTACTCCCTTTACTGTAAATAGGTGAAATCCATTTTTCCTCCACATATGCATAACCTTAAATTTATCAATATAGAACTTCATTTGCCATTTTTCTGCCCAAGCCCCCAGCTTATCTAGGTCTATTTGTAGCCGCACATTGTCCTCTGTTGGATTATCTTGTATAGTTTTGTATCATCTGAAAATATTGATATCTTACTGTGCAGCCCCTCTATCAGGTCGTTGATGAATATATTGAATAGAATGGGGCCTAATACTGAGCCCTGCAGCACCCCACTAGCAACAGTGGCCCAATCAGAGTATAAACCATTTATTACCACCCTCTGCTTTCTATCTCTGAGCCAATTCCTTACCCAGATACACACGTTGTCACCCAGTCCGAGCTGTCTCATTTTATACATCAGGCTATTATGTAGCACGGTGTCAAATGCTTTAGAGAAGTCCAGATATACGAGATCAATAGACTCTCCCAGGTCCAGCCTAGAACTTACTTCATTGTAGAAGCTGATAAAATTAGTCTGACATGATCTGTCATCATGAACCCATGCTGATGAGGAGTTATTTCCTTAAGGTATTCTGGGATGGCATCCCTCAGAAGCCCCTCGAATATTTTACCAATTAGGGATCTTACATATTTGCATTTATTCCCCTCCATTAAACGGTGTGTTGTCTTTCTGGTGCTCGAGTTCGACACATTGCAGATCGGATTGGCAGATTACTAGGAGGGGCTGGTGAGGATTCAGCGGTCATGGAGCACATTGGCACCAATAAACAAATTAGAGGTCACTGGAGGGCCTTCAAAGACGATTTAAGGAACCTAGGATCCAAGCTAGGCTGAGGACCTCCAAGGCGGTTTTGTCAGAAATACTACCTGCACCACAAGCCATACTAGAAACGCAGTAGGATCTTAGGGAGGTAAACAAGTGGCTTTGGAGTTGGCGTAAGAAGGAAAGGTTTGGGTTCCTAGAAAACTGGTCTGGCTTTGCTGTTGGCTTTAGACTCTACCGTAGGGACGGGCTACATCTTAATGGGAAGGGTGCAGCTGTGCTGGGGGTGAAGATGGCTAGAAGGCTGGAGGAGTGTTTGAACTAGAGGCTAGGGGGAGGGCAAACAGTGTAGATAACCTGGGACTAAGTAATGAGCATGGGGGGGGTCGAGCAGCGGGTGGGTTAGATCAGTTAGAACTGACAGAACAGTCAATAGTACCATTATTAGCACAATGAACATAAAGAACAACCACCATATAAATTGTATGGCAACTAATGCAAGAAGTCTGATCGGTAAAGTGGGTGAGCTTGAAGTGAGAATAACTGATGCAAATTATGATATAGTGGGAATAATGGAAACATGGCTTGATAAATGCAATTGGGCTGTGAATTTACAGGATAACAATCTCTTCAGACGAGACCGTGGGGATCAGAAAGGGGGAGAGGCATGTTTGTACGTTAAATCCCATTTAATGCCAAGGCTACGGGAAGATATAGGTGCAGGAGATGACCACGTGGAATTTCTGTGGGAAAAAAATACAGGGGAAAAAACAAAACAAAATCCTGATAGGGGTTTTCTATAGGCCATCAAAAGCAACAGAAGAAACTGAAATCTTATTATTGAGACAAATAGAAGAGGTGTCAAACCGCAATAAAGTAATTATTATGGGGGACTTTAATTATCCGGGTATAATATGGGAAGATGAAACCTGTGAATCTCACAAGGGTAATAATTTCTTGAGAACAATTAAAGATAATTACCTTACCCAACTTGTGCCGGACCCAACTAGAGGGAGGGCCACTCTGGACTTATTATTAACTAACAAACCAGACCGAATCATGGGGGTGCAGTTTGAGGGACACTTAGGGAACAGTGACCACCATATAATTATTTTCCAGCTATTATTCAATAAGAAACCTTATCTGAAGCAACAAAAAGACTAAGCTTTAGTAAAGCAAAATTTGATCAGCTCAGAACTACTAATCGGTAGCATTAATTAGGACAACATCCTCAAAAATATCAGTACAGACAACAAATTGGAAAAGTTTAAAAACATCATAATCACCTCATGTGAGCAGTTCCTTCCCTTTAACAACAAAAGAACTACATGTAAAAGGAAACCAGTGTGGCTCGACGAAACTGTATGGTGGGCAATAAACAAAAAAAAGAAAGCGTTTAAGCTACTAAAACAAGAAGGCAGCGAAGAAGCATTAAAATCATACAGGGAAGAAAACTAAATATGTAAAGAAAAGATCAAAATTGCTAAGGAGGAGGCAGAAAGACTGATTGCCAAAGAAAGCAAAAATAACTCTAAACTAATAAGTATATTAACAGTACAAAGGATTTGCACTGAAAGCACTGGCCCACTAACAAATAAGCAGGAGAAATCGTAGACGATGTGGGAAGGAGGGGTGGAAGGCAAATCTGTTAAATAGTTTCTTTTCAAGTGTATTTACGAATGAAAGAGAAATGTCACATGAGATGCAGGGGAATAAAATGACCCCCCCCCCCCCCCCTCCGCTAAATATTGCATGCCTAACACAGGACAATGTGTAGAGGCAGTTAAAGAGGATTAAAAATCAGTAACTCGCCAGGCCCAGATGGAATACACCCTTAGGTTCTGAGGGAACTAAGTGGCATGATATCTAAACCGCTATTTCTTATATTTATGGATACTATAGAGACCAAGGTTTTACCACTGGATTGGCACATTGCCAATGTGGTTTCAATATGCAAAGAGTGGTCTAAAAGAGAGCCTAGTAACTACAGGCCAGTAAGTCTCACTTCAATGATTGGAAAAATATTTGAGGGTTTTATGAGAGATGCCATCATAGAATACATCAAGGAAAACAACAGTATTCTCATCCGTATGGGTTCATGAGGGGTCGATCATGTCAGACCAATTTGATCAGCTTCTATGATAAAGTAAGTTCTAGGCTGGACCTGGGAGAATCTATTGATCTCGTATATCTGGATTTCTCTAAAGCATTCTCTAAAACATTGGACACTGTGCCGCATAATAGGTTGATATATAAAATGAGACAGCTCGGACTGGGCGAAAACATGTGTATCTGGGTAAGGAACTGGCTCTGAGATAGAAAACAGAGGGTGGTAATAAATGGTTCGTACTTTGATTGGGCCACCATCGCTAGTGGGGTGCCACAGGGCTCAGTGGTACGCCCCATTCTGTTCAATATATTTATCAATGACCTGATAGAGGGACTGCACAGTAAAATATCAATATTTGCAGATGATACTAAATTATACAAGGTAATTAATACAATGGAGGTCAATATGCGGCTGCTTAAGGACCTAGATAAGCTGGGAGCTTAGGTAGTAAAAGGGTAAACGAAGTTCAATGTTGATAAATGTAAGGTCATGCATATGGGCAGGAGAAATGGATGTCACCAATACACACTAAATGGGGTACTGCTAGGGAAAAGAGATACGGAAAAAGACCTAGGGGTACTAGTGGATTGTAGACTAAACTGGAGCAACCAATGCCAGTCAGCAGCTGTAAAAGCTAATAGATTCTTGGGGTGCATTAAAAGAGGCATAGGGGCGAGGGACGAGAACATTATTCTTACACTATATAAGGCACTTGTCAGGCCCCACATGCAATACTGTGTGCAGTTCTGGACACCGGTGCTTAGAAAAGATGTTGCAGTGCTTGAGGGGGTTCAAAGAAGGGCAACTAAATAATAAACGGAATGAGAAGACTGTTATACCGAGGGAGGCTAACAAAATTGTGATTATTTACCCTGGAAAAACGACGGTTAAGGGGCAATCTAATAACTATGTATAAATACATGAGTGGACAATACAAGGATCTCTCCTATGATCTGTGTATAGCCAGGACAGCGACAATAACAGGGCATTTTATCTAAAAGCAGGTTTCATCACCAACTTAGAATTGGGTTATTTACTGTAAGAGCAGTGCGACTGTGGAACTCTCTGCCTGAGGACGTGGTAATGGCAAAATCCATACAGGAAGTTAAGAGGGGACTAGAGATCTTTCTAGAACTGTATGATATTACAGGATATAGACATTAGGTAACCAGTGGGGTTGATTATCTCAAATGTTGCTCCAGGGATTACTCTGGCTGCCATTATAGAGTCAGGAAAGAATTTTTTCATCCTAATGAGCAAAATGGCTGCTTGGGTCTTTTTTTGTTTTCCTTTGGACGAGCAAGGGTGGGGGTTGAAATAGGCTGAACTAGATGGACATTGTCTTCATTCAGCCTAACATACTATGTTACAAGTGTCCCTCAATCTCCACCCCCGTGATTCTGTCCGGTTTGTTGGTTAATACTAAGTCCAGAGAGGCCATCTCTTTAGTTGGCTTCTGTACAAGTTGAGAAAGGTAGTTATCTTTAATTTTTAAAAACTTATCGCCCTTATGTGATTTGCTGATTTTGTCTTCCCATATTATACCCGGATAATTAAAATCTCCCATAATAATTACTTCATTGCAGTTTGACTCCTCCTCTATTTGTCTTAATAATAAGTTTTCAGTTTCTTCTGTTGCTTTTGGTGGCCTATAGAAAACCCCTGTCAAGATTTTGTTATTTTTTGTCCCTGTATTTCTACCCACAGATGCCACGTGTTCATCTCCTACACCTAAATCTTCCCGTAGCCTCGGCAATAAGTACGATTTAACATACAGACAAACCCCTCCCCCTTTTTGGTTCCCACAGTCTCTTCTGAGGAGATTGGGCGGTGAACTTACAGGGTTACAATCACACTCATCATCAAACCATGTTTCCAATATTCCCACTATATTGAAAATGTCAGTCATTCTCGCTTCTTTATGATCAGACTTTGTTGCCATACAATTCATACGGTGATTATTCTTTATATTCATTGTTCTACTTCTGGTCCCATTAGCTGTTCTGCCAGTTATAACTGTACTAACTCCACCTCCTGCATGACCCCCACTCCCAGTACTTTGTTCCAGGTCACTGTCTATACTATCACCCCCTATTTCTCTTGGTTCTATCCCTCCTAGCCCCTAGTTTAAACACTCCTCCAACCTTCTAGCCATCTTATCCCCAGCACAGCTGTACCCTACCCATTGAGATGCAGCACGTCCCAATGGTAGAGCCTGTCAGCCCAGTTCTTCAGGAACCCAAACGTTTCCTTCCTACACCAACTCCAAAGCCACTTATGTACCTCCCTAAGATTCTGCTGCCTTTCTACTGTGGCTTGTGGTACAGGTAGTGTTTCTGAGAAAACTACCTTGGAGATCCTCGCCCTAAGCTTAGATCCTAGGTCCCTAAAATAATTTTTGTCAAAATGGATGTCAAAGGTGGCTCTGTGGTCCCATCCTGTAATGGTCGCACACAGTGCCAAGATTAAATCAATGATTTAGTTTAAGTTTGTTTGTTGATGGAGTGCCACGTCCTGCCAGTACATTTGAGGGGGAAATTTAGATTTACAATATAGAAATAATTGAGTCCACGGGGGTTGGTCGTAAACCAAAAGGTACACAGTTTGCTCAACACTTAGGAAAACAAACGAGTAGTTACAGTTCACAATGTGCAGACTTTGGATAACCGTTACTTTCACAGTTACTCCAAGAGTAAGAAATAGCACATTTTATTCTCTTCAACGCTCTTCTCTCTCTTTAAAGTTATCAAGGATGAACCCACTAGTCTCAGTTATCTGGGGTTACTTCAAAAGGTTATGTTGTGAAACTAGGGAGTGACTAAGACCTGACCGCCTGTACATTCACTGGCTTAGAATCTGGTCTTCTCCTCCACACTGTGCCGATTCCAGTTGCTCTCTCCTCCAATTTCAACCTTCCCGCAGCATTGCTAAAGACTCCTCCCCCTCAACCAATCAAGAAATTATGAGCAAGCAGCCAATCCGAAGCAAACTTTTGCCAGGCAGAATAGTTTTAAGCCCCAAAACTAGGGGAAAGATGGTCTCTCTCACATACGATACCCTCTATGTACTCCCAGGAGCTCATAGACAAGTATTAAGGACTAGAGATGAGCGAACACCAAAATGTTCGGGTGTTCGTTATTCGTAACGAACTTCCCGTGATGCTCGAGGGTTCGTTTCGAACAACGAACCCCATTGAAGTCAATGGGCGACCAGAACATTTTTGTATTTCGCCGATGCTCGCTAAGGTTTTCATGTGTGAAAATCTGGGCAATTCAGGAAAGTGATGGGAATGACACAGTGACGGATAGGGCAGGCGAGGGGCTACATGTTGGGCTGCATCTCAAGTTCCCAGGTCCCACTATTAAGCCACAATACCGGCAAGAGTGGGCCCCCCCCCTCCCAACAACTTTTACTTCTGAAAAGCCCTCATTAGCATGGCATACCTTTGCTAAGCACCACACTACCTCCAACAAAGCACAATCACTGCCTGCATGACACTCCACTGCCACTTCTCCTGAGTTACATGCTGCCCAACCGCACCCCCTCCCCCCCACAGCGCACACCAAAGTGTCCCTGCGCAGCCTTCAGCTGCCCTCATGCCACACCACGCTCATGTCTATTTAGAATTGCGTCTGCCATGACGAGGGACCGCAGGCATACACTGCAGAGGTTGGCACGGCTAGGCAGCGACCCTCTTTAAAAGTGGCGGAGCGATAGCCCACAATGCTGTACAGAAGCAATGAGAAATAGAATCCTGTGCCACCGCCATCTGGAGCTGCACACGTGGGCATAGCAATGGGGAACCTATGTGCCACACACTATTCATTCTGTCAAGGTGTCTGCATGCCCCAGTCAGACCGGGCTTTTTAATTCATAGACACAGGCAGGTACAACTCCCTATTGTGAAGTCCCTGTCGACCCACAGCATGGGTGGCTCCCTGGAACCCACCGGCGGTACACAAAAATATCCCATTGCATTGCCCAACACAGCTGAGGTAGTAATGTCGTGCGTAATACAGGTGGGCTTCGGCCCACACTGCATGCCCCAGTCAGACTGGGATTCTTTACAAGTGGACACATGTAGGTTTAACTCCCTGTGGACCCACTGCCTGGGTGGGTGCCAGGAAGCCACCGGCGGTACATAGAAATATCCCATTGCATTGCCCAACACAGCTGAGGTAGTAATGTCGTGCGTAATACAGGTGTGCTTCGGCCCACACTGCATGCCCCAGTCAGACTGGGATTCTTTACAAGTGGACACATGTAGGTTTAACTCCCTGTGGACCCACTGCCTGGGTGGGTGCCAGGAAGCCACCGGCGGTACATAGAAATATCCCATTGCATTGCCCAACACAGCTGAGGTAGTAATGTCGTGCGTAATACAGGTGGGCTTCGGCCCACACTGCATGCCCCGGTCAGACGGGTTCTTTAGAAGTGTACAGATGTATTAAAAACTCAGTGTGCACCTACAGCATGGGTGGCTCCCTGGAACCCACCGGCGGTACACAAAAATATCCCATTGCATTGCCCAACACAGCTGAGGTAACGTCAGCTGTAATGCAGGTGGGCTAAAAATTAATTTGATTACACTGTAGGCGAGGGCCCACACAAATTGCTGTATCAACAGTACTAATGTACATCCCAAAAATTGGCCATGGCCAGCCAAGAGGGCAGGTGAAACCCATTAATCGCTTTGGTTAATGTGGCTTAAGTGGTAACTAGGCCTGGAGGCAGCCCAGTGTAACGAAAAATTGGTTCAAGTTAAAGTTCCAATGCTTTTAAGCGCATTGAAACTTATAAAAATTGTTCTGAAAAATTATTTGAGTGAGCCTTGTGGCCCTAAGAAAAATTGCCCGTTCAGCGTGATTACGTGAGGTTTCAGGAGGTGGAGCAGGAGGAGGAGGAGGAGGAATATTAGACACAGATTGATGAAGCAGAAATGTCCCCGTTTTGGATGGTGAGAGAGAACGTAGCTTCCATCCGCGGGTGCAGCCTACGTATTGCTTACGTATCGCTGCTGTCCGCTGGTGGAGAACAGAAGTCTGGGGAAATCCAGCCTTTGTTCATCTTGATGAGTGTTAGCCTGTCGGCACTGTCGGTTGACAAGCGGCTACGCTTATCTGTGATGATTCCCCCAGCCGCACTAAACACCCTCTCCGACAACACGCTAGCCGCAGGACAAGCAAGCACCTCAAGGGCATACAGGGCTAGTTCAGGCCACGTGTCCAGCTTCGACACCCAGTAGTTGTAGGGGGCAGAGGCGTCACCAAGGATGGTCGTGCGATCCGCTACGTACTCCCTCACCATCCTTTTGCAGTGCTCCCGCCGACTCAGCCGTGACTGGGGAGCGGTGACACAGTCTTGGTGGGGAGCCATAAAGCTGGCCAGGCCCTTAAAGACTGTTGCACTGCCTGGGATGTACATGCTGCTCGATCTACGCACATCCCCTGCAACATGGCCCTCGGAACTGCGCCTTCTGCCACTAGCGCTGTCGGCTGGGAATTTTACCATCAGCTTGTCCGCAAGGGTCCTGTGGTATAGCAACACTCTCGAACCCCTTTCCTCTTCGGGAATCAGAGTGGGCAGGTTCTCCTTATACCGTGGATCGAGCAGTGTGTACACCCAGTAATCCGTCGTGGCCAGAATGCGTGCAACGCGAGGGTCACGAGAAAGGCATCCTAACATGAAGTCAGCCATGTGTGCCAGGGTACCTGTACGCAACACATGGCTGTCTTCACTAGGAAGATCACTTTCAGGATCCTCCTCCTCCTCCTCCTCCTCCTCAGGCCATACACGCTGAAAGGATGACAGGCAATCAGCCGGTGTACCGTCAGCAGCGGGCCAAGCTGTCTCTTCCCCCTCCTCCTCATCCTCCTCATGCTCCTCCTCCTCCTCCTGTACGCGCTGAGAAATAGACAGGAGGGTGCCCTGACTATCCAGCGGCATACTGTCTTCCCCCGCCCCCGTTTCCGAGCGCAAAGCAGCTGCCTTTATGGTTTGCAGGGAATTTCTCAAGATGCATAGCAGAGGAATGGTGACGCTAATGATTGTAGCATCGCCGCTCACCACCTGGGTAGACTCCTCAAAATTACCAAGGACATGGCAGATGTCTGCCAACCAGGCCCACTCTTCTGAAAGGAATTGAGGAGGCTGACTCCCACTGCGCCGCCCATGTTGGAGTTGGTATTCGACTATAGCTCTCCGTTGTTCATAGAGCCTGGCCAACATGTGGAGCGTAGAGTTCCACCGTGTGGGCACGTCGCACAGCAGTCGGTGCACTGGCAGCTTAAAGTGATGTTGCAGGGTGCGCAGGGTGGCAGCGTCCGTGTGGGACTTGCGGAAATGTGCGCAGAGCCGGCGCGCCTTTACGAGCAGGTCTGACAAGCGTGGGTAGCTTTTCAGAAACCGCTGAACCACCAAATTAAAGACGTGGGCCAGGCATGGCACGTGCGTGAGGCTGCCAAGCTGCAGAGCCGCCACCAGGTTACGGCCGTTGTCACACACGACCATGCCCGGTTGGAGGCTCAGCGGCGCAAGCCAGCGGTCGGTCTGCTGTGTCAGACCCTGCAGCAGTTCGTGGGCCGTGTGCCTCTTATCGCCTAAGCTGAGTAGTTTCAGCACGGCCTGCTGACGCTTGCCCACCGCTGTGCTGCCACACCGCGCGACACCGACTGCTGGCGACATGCTGCTGCTAACACATCTTGATTGTGAGACAGAGGAGGAGGAGGAGGAGGAGGGTGCTTTAGTGGAGGAAGCATACACCTCCGCAGATACCAGCACCGAGCTGGGGCCCGCAATTCTGGGGGTGGGTAGGACGTGAGCGGTCCCAGGCTCTGACTCTGTCCCAGCCTCCACTAAATTCACCCAATGTGCCGTCAGGGAGATGTAGTGGCCCTGCCCGCCTGTGCTTGTCCACGTGTCCGTAGTTAAGTGGACCGTGGCAGTAACCGCGTTGGTGAGGGCGCGCACAATGTTGCGGGAGACGTGGTCGTGCAGGGCTGGGACGGCACATCGGGAAAAGTAGTGGCGACTGGGAACTGAGTAGCGCGGGGCCGCCGCCTCCATGATACTTTTGAAGGACTCCGTTTCCACAACCCTATACGGCAGCATCTCAAGGCTGATGAATTTTGCGATGCGGACGGTTAACGTTTGAGCGTGCGGGTGCGTGGCGGCGTACTTGCGCTTGCGCTCGAACACTTGCGCAAGCGACGGCTGAACGGTGCGCTGAACTACACTGCTGGATGGGGCCGAGGACAGCGGAGATGAGGGTGTGGGTGCAGGCCATGAGGCGGTAGTGCCTGTGTCCTGAGAGGGGGGTTGCATCTCAGTGGCAGGTTGGGGCACAGGGGGAGAGGCAGGGGTGCAAACCGGAGACGGTGAACGGCCTTTGTCCCACCTTGCGGGGTGCTTGGCCATCATATGTCTGCGCATGGTGGTGGTGGTGAGGCTGTTGGTGTTGGCTCCCCGGCTGAGCTTTGCGCGACAAAGGTTGCACACCACTGTTCGTCGGTCGTCAGGCGTCTCTGTGAAAAACTGCCAGACCTTAGAGCACCTCGGCCTACGCAGGGTGGCATGGCGCGAGGGGGCGCTTTGGGAAACACTTGGTGGATTATTCGGTCTGGCCCTGCCTCTACCCCTGGCCACCGCACTGCCTCTTGCAACCTGCCCTGCTGATGCCCTTGACTCCCCCTCTGAAGACCTGTCCTCCTGAGTAAGCGTTGCACACCAGGTGGGGTCAGTCACCTCATCGTCCTGCTGCTCTTCCTCCGAATCCTCTGTGCGCTGCTCCCTGGGACTTACTGCCCTTACTACTACCTCACTGCAAGACAACTGTGTCTGATCGTCATCGTCCTCCTCACCCACAGAAAGTTGTTGAGACAGTTGGCGGAAGTCCCCAGCCTCTTCCCCCGGACCCCGGGAACTTTCGAATGGTTGGGCATCAGTGACGATAAACTCCTCTGGTGGGAGAGGAACCGCTGCTGCCCAATCTAAGCAGGGGCCCGAGAACAGTTCCTGGGAGTGTTCCCGCTCCTGAGCAGGTGTCATTGTAGTGGACTGAGGAGGCTGGGAGGAAGGAGGAGCAGCAGACAGAGGATTCGGATTGGCAGCAGTGGACGGCGCAGAACTGCGGGTAGACGATAGGTTGCTCGAAGCACTTTCTGCCATCCAGGACAGGACCTGCTCACACTGCTCATTTTCTAATAACCGTCTCCCGCGTGGACCCATTAATTGGGCGATGAATGTGGGGACGCCAGAAACGTGCCTCTCTCCTAATCGCGCAGCAGACAGCTGCGACACACCTGGATCAGGAGCTTGGCCTGTGCCCACACCCTCACTTGGCCCTCCGCGTCCTCGGCCACGTCCACGTCCACGTCCTCTAGGCTTACCCCTACCCCTCAGCATGCTGTATTACCAGTGATTAGATTTCCCAGGCAGGAAATAAATTGGCGCAAGACTGCAGGCCAAATATAATTTTTGCCCTTTTTGGAAAACGAAAGGCCCCACTGCCTCTAGTGAATGAATTATCTAAGTTTAATAACTGTGCTGTGTCCCTGCTTATGTGTCACAGAACGTGAGGGTAGCAGAGTTATTATAACTCTTGGAGAGCAGGTATTTTTTTTCCCAATTAAGGAAAGCAAATGGCGAACCCAGCAGTAAAGCGTAGCTGGGTGCGTATGATTTAGCAATGTTTTTCACGCAGCTCACACGTCTACACAGGCGTAAGGACGGACACAGGCTGGACAAATAGATTTGTTTTCAGTTTTTTCCCACCAACAGGCAGCACTGCGTATATTCAATGAACCTGCGAAGTTTAATAACTGCGCTGTGTCCCTGCTTATGTGTCACAGAACGTGAGGGTAGCAGAGTTATTATAACTCTTGGAGAGCAGGTATTTTTTTTTCCCAATTAAGGAAAGCAAATGGCGAACCCAGCAGTAAAGCGTAGCTGGCTGCGTATGATTTAGCAATGTTTTTCACGCAGCTCACACGTCTCCACAGGCGTAAGGACGGACACAGGCTGGACAAATAGATTTGTTTTCAGTTTTTTCCCACCAACAGGCAGCACTGCGTATATTCAATGAACCTGCGAAGTTTAATAACTGCGCTGTGTCCCTGCTTATGTGTCACAGAACGTGAGGGTAGCAGAGTTATTATAACTCTTGGAGAGCAGGTATTTTTTTTCCCAATTAAGGAAAGCAAATGGCGAACCCAGCAGTAAAGCGTAGCTGGGTGCGTATGATTTAGCAATGTTTTTCACGCAGCTCACACGTCTACACAGGCGTAAGGACGGACACAGGCTGGACAAATAGATTTGTTTTCAGTTTTTTCCCACCAACAGGCAGCACTGCGTATATTCAATGAACCTGCGAAGTTTAATAACTGCGCTGTGTCCCTGCTTATGTGTCACAGAACGTGAGGGTAGCAGAGTTATTATAACTCTTGGAGAGCAGGTATTTTTTTTCCCAATTAAGGAAAGCAAATGGCGAACCCAGCAGTAAAGCGTAGCTGGGTGCGTATGATTTAGCAATGTTTTTCACGCAGCTCACACGTCTACACAGGCGTAAGGACGGACACAGGCTGGACAAATAGATTTGTTTTCAGTTTTTTCCCACCAACAGGCAGCACTGCGTATATTCAATGAACCTGCGAAGTTTAATAACTGCGCTGTGTCCCTGCTTATGTGTCACAGAACGTGAGGGTAGCAGAGTTATTATAACTCTTGGAGAGCAGGTATTTTTTTTTCCCAATTAAGGAAAGCAAATGGCGAACCCAGCAGTAAAGCGTAGCTGGGTGCGTATGATTTAGCAATGTTTTTCACGCAGCTCACACGTCTACACAGGCGTAAGGACGGACACAGGCTGGACAAATAGATTTGTTTTCAGTTTTTTCCCACCAACAGGCAGCACTGCGTATATTCAATGAACCTGCGAAGTTTAATAACTGCGCTGTGTCCCTGCTTATGTGTCACAGAACGTGAGGGTAGCAGAGTTATTATAACTCTTGGAGAGCAGGTATTTTTTTTTCCCAATTAAGGAAAGCAAATGGCGAACCCAGCAGTAAAGCGTAGCTGGCTGCGTATGATTTAGCAATGTTTTTCACGCAGCTCACACGTCTACACAGGCGTAAGGACGGACACAGGCTGGACAAATAGATTTGTTTTCAGTTTTTTCCCACCAACAGGCAGCACTGCGTATATTCAATGAACCTGCGAAGTTTAATAACTGCGCTGTGTCCCTGCTTATGTGTCACAGAACGTGAGGGTAGCAGAGTTATTATAACTCTTGGAGAGCAGGTATTTTTTTTCCCAATTAAGGAAAGCAAATGGCGAACCCAGCAGTAAAGCGTAGCTGGGTGCGTATGATTTAGCAATGTTTTTCACGCAGCTCACACGTCTACACAGGCGTAAGGACGGACACAGGCTGGACAAATAGATTTGTTTTCAGTTTTTTCCCACCAACAGGCAGCACTGCGTATATTCAATGAACCTGCGAAGTTTAATAACTGCGCTGTGTCCCTGCTTATGTGTCACAGAACGTGAGGGTAGCAGAGTTATTATAACTCTTGGAGAGCAGGTATTTTTTTTTCCCAATTAAGGAAAGCAAATGGCGAACCCAGCAGTAAAGCGTAGCTGGGTGCGTATGATTTAGCAATGTTTTTCACGCAGCTCACACGTCTACACAGGCGTAAGGACGGACACAGGCTGGACAAATAGATTTGTTTTCAGTTTTTTCCCACCAACAGGCAGCACTGCGTATATTCAATGAACCTGCGAAGTTTAATAACTGCGCTGTGTCCCTGCTTATGTGTCACAGAACGTGAGGGTAGCAGAGTTATTATAACTCTTGGAGAGCAGGTATTTTTTTTTCCCAATTAAGGAAAGCAAATGGCGAACCCAGCAGTAAAGCGTAGCTGGCTGCGTATGATTTAGCAATGTTTTTCACGCAGCTCACACGTCTACACAGGCGTAAGGACGGACACAGGCTGGACAAATAGATTTGTTTTCAGTTTTTTCCCACCAACAGGCAGCACTGCGTATATTCAATGAACCTGCGAAGTTTAATAACTGCGCTGTGTCCCTGCTTATGTGTCACAGAACGTGAGGGTAGCAGAGTTATTATAACTCTTGGAGAGCAGGTATTTTTTTTTCCCAATTAAGGAAAGCAAATGGCGAACCCAGCAGTAAAGCGTAGCTGGGTGCGTATGATTTAGCAATGTTTTTCACGCAGCTCACACGTCTACACAGGCGTAAGGACGGACACAGGCTGGACAAATAGATTTGTTTTCAGTTTTTTCCCACCAACAGGCAGCACTGCGTATATTCAATGAACCTGCGAAGTTTAATAACTGCGCTGTGTCCCTGCTTATGTGTCACAGAACGTGAGGGTAGCAGAGTTATTATAACTCTTGGAGAGCAGGTATTTTTTTTTCCCAATTAAGGAAAGCAAATGGCGAACCCAGCAGTAAAGCGTAGCTGGGTGCGTATGATTTAGCAATGTTTTTCACGCAGCTCACACGTCTACACAGGCGTAAGGACGGACACAGGCTGGACAAATAGATTTGTTTTCAGTTTTTTCCCACCAACAGGCAGCACTGCGTATATTCAATGAACCTGCGAAGTTTAATAACTGCGCTGTGTCCCTGCTTATGTGTCACAGAACGTGAGGGTAGCAGAGTTATTATAACTCTTGGAGAGCAGGTATTTTTTTTTCCCAATTAAGGAAAGCAAATGGCGAACCCAGCAGTAAAGCGTAGCTGGCTGCGTATGATTTAGCAATGTTTTTCACGCAGCTCACACGTCTACACAGGCGTAAGGACGGACACAGGCTGGACAAATAGATTTGTTTTCAGTTTTTTCCCACCAACAGGCAGCACTGCGTATATTCAATGAACCTGCGAAGTTTAATAACTGCGCTGTGTCCCTGCTTATGTGTCACAGAACGTGAGGGTAGCAGAGTTATTATAACTCTTGGAGAGCAGGTATTTTTTTTTCCCAATTAAGGAAAGCAAATGGCGAACCCAGCAGTAAAGCGTAGCTGGCTGCGTATGATTTAGCAATGTTTTTCACGCAGCTCACACGTCTCCACAGGCGTAAGGACGGACACAGGCTGGACAAATAGATTTGTTTTCAGTTTTTTCCCACCAACAGGCAGCACTGCGTATATTCTATGAATAATAACTGTGTTGTGGCCCTGCCTATACAATTCTTTCCCTGCAGTATCAATGGAGGGTGCAATGCTCTGCAGAGGCGATTTTGAGAAGCCCAAAAAAAATGCAGCACAGCCAACAGCAGCCTGGACAGTACTGCACACGGATAAATATGGCCCTAGAAAGGACCGTTGAGGTTCTTGAAGGCTACACTCACTCCTAACACTCTCCCTGCCTATGCAGCACTTCTGTCCCTAATGCCAGGTGCAACGGTCTGCAGAGGCGATTTTGAGAAAAAAAAAAAAATCCCACTGCTAACAGCAGCCAACACACAGCTATCAGTGGCCCTAATAAGGACCTTTGGGGGGTCTTGAAGCCTACACTAACTACCAATTCTTTCCCTACAGCAGCTCCGGTATAAACAGCACTGTCCCTCATCTAACTCACACCGCATCTGAGGCGAGCCGCGGGAGGGGCCGACTTTTATATTAGGCGAACACCTGATCTCGCCAGCCACTCACAGCAGGGGGGTGGTATAGGGCTTAAACGTTGCAGGGGGAAGTTGTAATGCCTTCCCTGTCTTTCAATTGGCCAGAAAAGCGCGCTAACGTCTCAGGGAAGGAAGTGAAAGTAACCAGAACACCGCATGGTGTTCGTCACGAATAACGAACATCCCGAACACCCTAATATTCGCACGAATATCAAGCTCGGACGAACGCGTTCGCTCATCTCTATTAAGGACTTTTGACTATCTGACTACCCTGTAGTACCCTCTGAGTCACTACAGTTCCCCTTACTTAAACACTGCCATCCTCGGAGACACATAGGTAAATGAAAGAAACAAAAACAGAAACAAGCAAAACAATTTACCTCTTCAAGTAGTCTCTGAGGCACAATCTTAAATGTTATGAACTTCTCCAAGAAGTCTTTCAGGGTGCAAACCTTGGTATTTGCAATTTCATAAGTTATAGGATAGTCATGGTTCAAAGTCAATAAATTCTATTCCACAAGGGGAAGTGGAAAAATACACATCGACCATAAAACTCATACGGAAAAGAAAAAAAGGTTTGCGCACAACAAGAAAAAAAAACTGAAAAATGGATCACTAATCCTTGTAGCGTAGTGGTGTTTGTCCAAGTGTGCTATGAGTAGACCAACTGGAAAACAATACAGGAATTCCCGACTATATTTTCCTGGACGCAGATATCAATTGAGCAGGAACTTGTGGAAGAACAGGTGATGAAAGTTGTGGCTGTGACTGTGGTATTGGTGACTGTAATCTTGCCGCAGGGTTCTGATACCACAACATCAAATTGTTCAAGTCAAACGGAGATGGACATGGAATGGCTTAAGGTTCCACTGTCTCGACTTTGGACTTAGTATCAGCTTCCTCAGGTGCAAAGTCTGTTGATTCAGGTGATGACGGGTCGCAAAGCAGATGTTTAGATGATTTCGAAGTACCACTTGAGAACGTTTATTAGGCTGTTCAATACAATTCAATTTAGAGGGCACAATGACATCATCTAGATAAAGCAGTAAGGATTCAAAATGTTTGTGTCCTAGGCATTATTCCATCAGTCTCTGGAAAGTGTCAGGGCCATTACAAAGTCCAAAGGGCATAAAATTGAATTCAAACAAACCCATTGGGATGGTGAAGGCGTTTTTTATCCTATCCAGTTCATACATAGGGACTTGCCAAAATCTACTAGTGAGGTCTAAGGTAGAGAAATAGGCATCAGATCCCAATGCTGTTAGAGATTCTTAAATGCGGGGAAGTGGATATGCATCTTTGTGCGCAATATTGGTTTGGTTGCGATAAGCGACACAGAACGAATACCACCATCTTTTTTTTTTTACCAGCACAATAAGGGCAGCCCATGGACTATAACTTTCTCAGATGATGTTGTTAATCTTCATTTCTTTTATCATGGCTTTCACTTGTTGGTAGGAAGAAGGGGGTATAGGGCGGTATCGTTCCTTGATTGGAGCATGCCCATCGGTGAGGATCATGTGTGAAATGCCTTTCACACGACCAAAGTCCATACTGTGTTTACTGAAAGAAGCCAGCTTCTCCAAGGCCAAGTCTCATATACCTTGAATATAGACCTCAGAGGTCTGTAAATTGCCTAGATGAAGGTCATTTACCCAAGATTTTTGCCTCGTAGAAATTGAAGTTATGTGTTGGGCATCTTTGGGTAAGAGCAACCAGACACAGCTGTGTATTTTTTTTTTACTTGAACTGGAACATTTCCTATGTTAATGAGGCGAATGGATACTTTCCCATCGGTGATGGTAACAAGGCTTTTAGCGGCTATTAAGAAGGGACGTCCATCAATGTGGATGGACTCAACTAATGCCTCGTATTCTTTTCCTTTTAAGCCAGGACGTGTTTGACACCAGAGTAGAAATTCAGATTTCAGAGGTACTATTACTGTCCTGACATCTTTAACCTTTGCTCTACCTACATTTCCTTTTGGGTTGGCAAACCTCTGCTGCGCCGACAATACTTTGATGGCTTTTCGTAGTAATACACACTGATTCTGAGATGCTGCTGGGACCAACTGTTGCAACAGTTCTAACATTTCTGTATAAGCGTTGCAAAGGATATTCATTAGAGATGAGCGAGTATACTCGCTAAAGGCTGCCAGCGCGGGGGGAGCGGTGAGTAGTGGCAGTCAGCAGGAGGGAGCGGGGCGGAGAGAGGGAGAGAGAGATCTCCCCTCCGTTCCACCCTGCTCTCCCCCGCAGCTCCCTGCTCGCCACCGGCACCCGAACCTTCTGTCTAGAGCGGGCAGGTACTCGCTAAAGGCAATGCTCGCTCGAGCAATTGCCTTTAGCGAGTATACTCGCTCATCTCTAATATTCATCCCAAACGTAATGATAGGGGCGTTTTTATTGGTGACATCTACAACAAGGATGCCTTGTTTTGGCAGCTCAGCTCTTCCTGCAATGACGGTGGGCTCCCAATACCCAACTATAGGTACCGGTAGTTCGTCAACTGGCTATGACATTAATCAGTTGTTTTGGGGTGCAGCTCAACACATCTAATGTCCTGTATGTTTCATAATCTAGCTTGCGGATGGTGGTCACCTGATAGCCCATATCCAGCAAGGCAGGTAACAGAACTCTGTCCACATAAAGATTTACTTCAGGATGTGGACCAACATATTTAGAGATCCCTTTGAAGGGGGTTGGTCCTACTTTTTGTCCACCCTTGGGGTGGTCCTTCTTCCTGGGAAACACCTGCTTAAATCCCAGCAAGAGATTTCTTGGTCTGCCATATTTGTGACAATGGCTGCAATAAAGTTGCAACTTGCGGGGGTAACCCAGATGGGAGTCTGCATTCTGAGGCCACCAGTGATGGTGATAGATTTTGACTTTCCAATTCCCCCAGCTTTCTGCACAGTGTAGCCACATTATGGGTTAATTCTTGCACTTGCATCCCATGCAAAGGCTCCTCAGCAGGCTCACTGACTTGAGTAGCTTACCAAACTATCCTTGTTTGCATGGGCAGAGCGACCGATTGTCTCCCTGAAGAGTGGTACAGGGCTTGAAGTTCGGTTCCCAGTAACTGGATAGCCAACTCTTTAAAAATTCTATGAAGCTACTTTCTGGGTTTTGTACAGACATGGAGGATTTCAGTTAAAGTCTCTTCAATAAATTGTTCGCTCAGTGCTTGGTCAGACCTGTCAGCTTCCTTAAGATCGGCATGAACGGCCGCTTTAATAATAATAATAAACTTTATTTGTATAGCGCCAACATATTCCGCAGCGCTTACATAGACAGGGGGAATACAGTAAGACAAAAAGTAAAAGAATTACAGAACCATGGTTACATAGTAATCAGTTGATGGAAACAATAGGGGTGAGGGTCCTGCTCCAATGAGCTTACATACTACAAGTAATGGGGTGATACAGAAGGTAAAGGGGCTGGAGGTGTGCACAGTATGGCGAGGTGGAGAGTGAGGGATTCTATACACAGACAATGGTCAGATATTTGACCGTGAGACGGCAGAATCGGTATGACTGCAGGAGTGGTTTATGATGGCTAGTAGGGATTGCAGTCAGTAGGTCAGGGAGAATGTTATCAGGCGGAGTACAGAGGGGTTTGTTTAGGGAATGCAGTATGCCTCCCTGAAGAGGTGCGTTTTTAGAGCACGCCTAAAGTGCTGCGATTCCTGGATTGCTCGGGTATCCTTTGGTAATGCGTTCCAGAGGACCGGAGCTGCTCTGGAGAAGTCTTGAAGGCGGGAATGAGAAGTTCGAATTAAAGGGGCGCTCAGTCTGGTTTTGTTAGCAGAGCAGAGAGCCCGGGCTGGGTGATGGATTGAGATGAAGGAGGCTTTCATGTCTTCCTCCAGCAATAGAGCATATTCTCAGAGAGATTCATCGGGTTTTTGTTTTTATTTCAAAAATGTTTCTTTACCTCCAACATGGTATGTACGTCGAAGATACTTTACAATCTCTCAAACATATCCCCATTGTTTTTGTGTGTTCCCGGGGCCAGATTTTAACTTTCCAAGCTGCAGCTCTCTTTAGCTGTCCTATTAGGATTTCGGTTTTCTGCCCTGTTGAAACACTGCTCCCATTTTGCTTTTGAAATCTTTTAGGGTATGTTTTTTTCCCCACTATATTGCGGCAACCATGTGGTGCCTAAACAATATAACATGGTTAGTGGCGCTAAACCAGATGCGCTTGGGGCGTTTTTGTGTGGCTACCACTGGAGGAATGACCAGCGGTGGCTGATTGTCAGACTGCTCAACTTCACCATCAGACATTGTCTTTGTTTTTTTTTAACTATTTAGAGACTGTTTGACCTTTTTGACATGTTATTTTTCAGATAGGGTGCTGGGCCTTTAAATTTCAAACGTTCAAGTAAAAAAAATGCAAATGAGGTCACGGAGGCAACTAATCCTGTTTGACGCAAAAACTTTGCAGCATCCAAGTGGGGCATCAGCCATTGTGAAGAAGAAAACCTTGGGGGGAAACCAGATGGGTGTTATTGGTGGCTCCGTGGTCCCACCCCATAATGGCTGAATGAGGGCTAGCTCAGTTGCAGACAGTGGCAAGATTAAATTAATAATGAGATTGTCTGTGGATGAAGTGTCACATAATGCCAGTACCTTTTGAGTGGTTAATTTGGATTTACAATGAAGGGATAATTGAGGCAAGTCCACGGGTTTTGGTGGTAAACCGAAGGTACACAGTTTACTCAACACTTAGGAAAACAAACGAGTAGTTCCAATTTATACTTTGCAGACTTTGGATAACAGTTACTTCAAGATTAAAAATAGTACATTTTATTAACTTCCCTCTCTCTCTTTAAAGTTATCAAGGATGAACCCGCTAGTCTCAGTTTTTTGTGGTTTCTCAGAAAGGTTGCATTGTGAAACAAGGGAGTGACTAAGACCCGACCACCTGTACTTTCACTGTTGGGAAGACTGAAATCTGGTCTTCTCCTCCACACTGTGCTTATTCCGGTTGCTTTCTCCTCCCATTCCACACTCCGGCAGTGTTGCTAAAGACTGCAGATGGGCGCTGCGCCTCCTCATTCATTCACCTCCCGACAACAACCACCTCTCCCCTGGAACTCATCCTCCACTTCCTCTCATCTTCCCACACTTTTTGCTCATTTCCTGCCTCCCCTTACTCACTTTCCCAGGCTTTCTTTGACTCCTCCCCCTCAACTAATCAAGAAATGATGAGCAAGCAGAAAATCTCAAGCAAGCTGTTGCCAAGCATACTAGCTTTAAGCAAAAAAAAATAGGGGAAAGACAAGGTCTCTCTCACGTACGATACCCTCTATCTCTCTGCAGGAGCTCATAGACAGGTATTAAGGACTTCTTACTATCTGACTACCCTGTAGTACCCTCCGGGTCACTACACATATTACTCAGCATGCCTTGACCGTGTTACTTGTGGTCCTACCTCTTGTGTCAGAGCAGTAGCAGCAGTTCAGGCTATGTAGGACAAAAGTTTTGAGATAGTGTTGAATTTCCCTGTGACAGTATTAGCCCCACATGACATCATGGCAATTCTGACAGAAGTTCAGCCCAAACATATATCCCTCAGTGTGCTCTACTCATGCTAGAAACATCACCATTCAGTGCTTCACCACCTTAAACTCAGCTACCTTGCTGCCTCTGGAGAAAGAAGGGGAGGGGGTAATCATCTGACAGCTTTCCTCCTAGACACTGATACACATGACTGTGCACAGATAATGGCCTAGGAGAGAGCAGGATTCAGTCATGTTGTAGATCAGCCATTAGATAACCCTGATTTTGAACGCTTTGTAGATGAATCAAGGTATGGTCAAGAAAACAGGTTCTATGCCGTGGTCTCTTTGCATGATCTGGTCAAGGCCGAACCCCTTCCACCTCAAATGTCCGCCCAAGAAGCTGAATGCGAGCTCCGGAAGAAGCATGCTCAAGGGAAAACTAACATCTACTCTGACTCACACTGTGCCTTTGGCATTGCTCATGACTATGGACCCATCTGGAGAGCGAGGTCATTCTTGACAGCAAATGGAAAACCAATTAAAAACAGTAAAGGTGTACTGATGGAAGCCCTCTTGCTGCCCAGGAGAGTGGCCTGAAAGCATAACAAAAGGCCACTTCAAGAATGGAAGGAAAGAGGCAACCGTAAATCACCAGGCTGATCAGGCTGCAGACAGCCACACAGAAGCCTAAACTTAATCCTTCAGGGATAGGGGCGGTACAGGTACCTCCTCAGACAGTACCCCAGTGGATTATGACCTGTTGATGCAGTTACAATAGCAGGTAACAAAGAAGGAAAAGGAGCAATGAGAAGCCGCATGGATGATATCCAACAAAATCTTTCTCCCACGGGTCCTATCTCACATCATGGCTCAGGCCTCCCATGGTAATACACACTTGTCAAAAACGGCTATGACAGATGTAATCGTTAGTCACTGGTATTCAAAAGGATTTAATATCACAGTGGCTAAATATGCACAGGGCTGCCTAATTTGTGCACAGAACAATGTGGGTAGGTCCATAAAGACTCCCATTAAGTGCACCCCTCATCCTGACTACCCATTCCAGCATCTTCAAATAGACTACATGCAAATACCACTGCCAAGAAACTGAGTTCTGAGGTGGCATGCAGGTGCAGTGTACCAGGGACGATGGAGAGTGACTGAGGCGCTTACTTCACTGGTGAAGTGATGCAGGAAGTAATGAAAGCATTGGAGGTAGAAGAGGCCTTTCATGCACCATACCATCCACAGGTACTATTGTATCTTGTCACCACCAACAGAATGGGTGGAGACCTAGTGATGTGTGCCCCCCGGGGGATCGTATGGGTGGCGGTTGTGCCAGCGGGGGACCGAAGTTACATTTCTGTTGCTGAAGTATAGTCAGACCCCTGTAGCATTACTGTGGTAAAAGTATAGGTAGGCAGAACAGTTACATTTCTGTAGCAAAAGTGTAGGCCAACCCCAGACACAGTAGTGTACCATGAGTGCAGGCGAAGCCCATAAAAATTACTTGGATTACATTGTAGGCGAGGGCCCGAAACATTGTTGTACCGACAGTATAAATGTACCCCAGAAAAATTGCCCATGCTCAACCCAGAGGGCAGGTGAAACCCATTAATCGCTTAGCGTACTGTGGCTTAATTTTTAACTAGGCCTGGAGGCAGCCCAGTCTAAAAAAACAATAGGTTCAGGTGGAAGTTTCAATGCTTTAATGAGAATTGAAACAGATAAATGTTATTTAGAAAAGTTATATGAGCTTTTCGCCCACAGAAAAATTGCCCATTCGTGGTGATTACGAGAGGTTTCAGGAGGAGGAGGAGGAGGACGAATAGCATACACAGATTGATAAAGTTCTTTAGTTAGCGCTGCTGTCCGCTGGTGGAGAAGAGAAGTCTGGGGAAATCCAGGCTTTGTTCATCTTTATCAGTGTAAGCCTGTCGGTGCTGTCAGTTGACAGGTGGGTACGCTTGTCCGTGATGATTCCCCCAGCTGCACTAAACACCCTCTCTGACAAGACGCTAGCCGCAGGGCACGCCAACACCTCCAGGACATACAGCGCGAGTTCGGGCCACGTGTCCAGCTTTGACACCCAGTAGTTGTACGGAGCAGAGGCTTCACGGAGGACGGCGGTACGATCGGCTGCGTACTCTCTCACCATCTTCTTACAGTGCTCCCTCCAACTCAGCCTGGACTGAGGAGGTGTGAGACAGTCTTGCTGGGGAGCCATAAAGCTGGCAAAGGCCTTGGAGAGTGTTCCCCTGCCGGCGCTTAACATGCTGCCTGATCTCTGGCCTCCCCTTCTACGTGGCCCTCGGAACTGTGCCTTCTGCCACTAGCGCTGTCAGATGGGAAGTTTACCATCAGTTTGTCCACCAGGGCCCTATGGTATTGCATCACTCTCAAACCCCTTTCCTCTTCGGGAATGAGAGTGGAAAGGTTCTCCTTATACCGTGGGTCAAGCAGTGTGTACACCCAGTAATCCGTAGTGGCCAGAATGCGTCTAACACGAGGGTCACGAGAAAGGCATGCTAACATAAAGTCAGACGTGTGTGCCAGGGTACCTGTACGCAACATATGGCTGTCCTCACTAGGACGATCACTTTGAGTATCCTCCTCCTCCTCAGGCCATAAACGCTGAATGGATGAGAGGCAAGCTGCAAGGGCACCCTCTGCAGTGGGCCCAGCTGTCTCTTCCTCCTCAGGCTCCTCCCCCTCCTCCTCCTCCTCCTCCACGCGCTGAGATATAGACATGAGGGTGCTCTGACTATCCAGTGACATACTGTCTACCCCCGCCTCCGTTTCCGCCCGCAAAGCATCAGCCTTTATGCTTTGCAGGAAACTTCTCAAGAGGCATAGCAGGGGGATGGTGACGCTAATGATTGCAGCATCGCTGCTCACCATCTGGGTGGACTCCTCAAAGTTTTGAAGGACCTGGCAGATATCTGCCATCCAGGCCCACTCCTCTGTAAAGAATTGAGGAGGCTGACTCCCACTTCGCCGCCCATGTTGGAGTTGGTATTCCACTATAGCTCTATGCTGCTCATACAGCCGGGACAACATGTGAAGCGTAGAGTTCCACCGTGTGGGCACGTCGCAAAACAGTCGGTGCACTGGCAGATTAAACCGATGTTGCAGGGTGCGCAGGGTGGCAGCGTCCGTGTTGGACTTGCGGAAATGTGCGCTGACCCGGCGCACCTTGCCGAGGAGGTCTGACAAGTGTGGGTAGTCTTTCAGAAACCGCTGAACCACCAAATTAAAGACGTGGGCCAGGCATGGCACGTGCGTGAGGCTGCCGAGCTGCAGAGCCGCCACCAGGTTACGGCCGTTGTCACACACGACCATACCGCAGATACCAGCACCGATCTGGGGCCCGCAATTCTGAGGGTGGGTAGTACATGAGCGGTCCCAGGCTCTGACTCGGTCCCAGCCTCCACTAAATTCACCCAATGTGCCGTCAGGGAGATATAATGGCCCTGCCCGCCTGTGCTTGTCCACGTGTCCGTTGTTAAGAGGACCTTGGCAGTAACCGAGTTGGTGAGGGCGCGTACGATGTTGCGTGAGACGTGGCCGTGCAGGGCTGGGACGGCACACCATGAAAAATAGTGGCGACTGGGGAGTGAGTAGCGCAGGGCTGCCGCCGCCATCATGTTTTCGAACGCCTCTATTCCCACCAGCCTGTAGGGGAGCATCTCCAGGCTGATCAATTTGGCTATGTGGACATTTAAAGCTTGAGCGTGCAGGTGGCGGCGTATTTGCGCTTTCGCTCCAATGATTCTCTTAGCGACAGCTGGACGCTGCGTTGAGAGACATTGCTGGATAGGGCCGAGGACAGCGGAGGTGAGGGTGTGGGTCCAGGCCAGGAGACAGTCATGCCTGTGTCCTGAGAGGGTGGTTGGATCTCAGTGGCAGGTTGGGGCCCAGGGGGAGAGGCAGTAACGCAAGCTGGAGGCGGTGAACGGCCTTCGTCCCACCTTGTGGGGTGCTTGGCCATCATATGCCTACACATGCTGGTGGTGGTGGCTCCCCGGCTGATTTTGGCGCGACAAAGGTTGCACACCACTGTTCGTCGGTCATCCGGCGTCTCCGTGAAAAACTGCCACACCTTAGAGCACCTTGGCCTCTGCACGGTGGCTTGGCGCGAGGGGGTGCTTTGGGAAACAGCTGGTGGATTATTCTCTCGTGCCCTGCCTCTACCCCTGGCCACCCCACTGCCTCTTCCAACCTGTCCTGCAGCTGCAATTTTCTCCCCCTCTGAAGACCGGTCCTCAGTTGGCTTATCACACCAGGTGGGGTCAGTCACCTCATCGTCCAGTGGCTCTTCCTCCGAATCCCCTGTGCACTCCTCCCTCGGACTTACTGCCCTTACTACTACTTCACTGATAGACAACTATGTCGCATCGTCCTCCTCACCCACTGAAAGTTCTTGAGACAGTTGCCGGAAGTCCCCAGCCTCATCCCCGGACCCCGGGAACTTTCCAAAGGTTGGGCATCGGTCACGACAAACTCCTCTGGTGGAGAGGAACCATTGCTGCCCAATCTGGGCAAGAGCCCGAGAACAGTTCCTGGGAGTCTGCCTGCTCCTCAGAATGTGTCATTTTCATGGAGTGAGGAGGCTGGGAGGAAGGAGGAGCAGCAGCCAGAGGATTCAGAGTTGCAGCAGTGGACGGCGTAAACGACTGGGTGGTCGATAGATTGGTGGATGCACTTTCTGCCATTCACGACAGGACCTGCTCACACTGCTCAGTTTCTAATAAAGGTCTACCACGTGGACCCAAAAATTGCGATATGAAGCTGGGGACCCCAGAAACTGTCCTCTCCTACTCCCGTAGCAGCCGGCTGCGATTCACCTGGACCAGGAACTCGGCCTATGCCCACACCCTCACTTGGGACTCTGCGTCCTCGACCGCGTCCACGTCCTCTGCCCCTACCCCTCAGCATGCTGGATTAAGAATCGAGCAGAGACAGAGCTGTGTAAAAATGTTTGTGAATTATTGCCGCGCAGTTAGTGGCAGCCAGCGGTAATATAACGCTAAATGAAGCCAGAGATAAATTATAAGGAAGGCTGCACGCAGGCTAGGCTGTGAACTATGCAGTTTGGATGGACGTAAAGTCCCACAGGCCACGCAGGCCCAGGCACTGGGTAACCGTACGCCGTAAAAAGGAAACTTTTTTTAAATCTCCTTATTTTACTCTGCAATGCAGGCTGGGGCTATGCAGTGTGTATTGCACTTTCAATCTATGGGTGTCGGGCAGACCGTGAACGTCTGAGACAGCACATGTATAACAGAGTGTTGTAGAAAATGTGCGGTTTCTTGGCATACAGAGGCAGACTGCAGTGACGCTACGCGAAGTTCGGACAGAAAAATATTTCTAAATGAAGGCTGCACGCAGGCTAAGCTGTGCAATGCAGAGGTACTACAACTCCCAGCAACCACTGAGTTCAATGCACACGGTCGCAGGTTGCCCTAAGAAGAACCGTTGGGGTACTTGTAGACAGGATTCTAGACTACCACTGTCCCTGCCTGACCAATAGTGCCCCTATACTCAAGTACAGACTGCAGTCTGAGAACGCTATAGCCTGCACGCCCGATATACATAAAAAAAAAAAAATGTGCAAAACTGCTCACAGCAGCCACAACAGTAATGCACTAGGTGAGCTGTGGCCCTAAGAAGGACCGTTGTGGTTCTTGAAGACGCTAACACTGTCCTTATAGCAGCAGCAGCAGCAGCACTGTCCCTCATCTCTCTTAGTGTGTGTGTGTGGCGAGCCGCGGGCGGGGCAGATTTAAATACTCGGGGGTCACTTGATCTCGCCAGCCACTCACTGCAGGGTTGGAACGTCACAGGAGGAAGTTGTAATGCCTTCCCTGTCTTTCTATTGGCCAGAAAAGGGCGTAAATTTCTCAGGGAAGGAAATGTAATGGAGTCGCGCACCGCGTGGTGCTCGCCTCGAGTAACGAGCATCTCGAACACACTAATACTCGAACGAGCATCAAGCTCGGACGAGTGCGCTCGCTCATCTCTAGTCAATGACTTAGTGTTGTGAAGTGGGTCTCATCCTTTACTTAGTTTATTAAATAATTTAGAGGTTTCATACAGACATCTCTTGTAGGGATCAAGAGATCCACCCACACTGCTTTTTGAATGAATACAGTAACGTGGGGACTCCGGAGATCGCAGCCACCTCTAGCTAACAAGATTTTTGAGGATTGACACTTTTTAGCTAAAACTGTTATGACTGTCTAATTTTCTGAATGGATATTCGATGTCTTACAACTGCATTTAATTTCTAATCACACTAATTGTACATGATCTTCTTGTATAGAACAACTCCGAAATGTATGTAATGCAGTTAATACCAATTGCTGATTGTGTAAAATATTCAGTTTCATTTTTGTTATGCGAATAAAAAAAGAGATTGTTAAAAAAAAACCTCTGATAATGTGAGGTCAGGATTGTTACTTCTACTGGTGAACAGATTTAAGGCAGTCATGCAAATTCTAGAAAAGTAATTCAATACATTAAGGCCTCATGTCCACGGGGAAAATCGAGCCCGCTACGGATTCTACATGTAGAATCTGCAGCGGGTCCCTCCTGCCCCGCGGACATGAGGGCTGAAAATGCAAATAAATGAGAATAAACTTACCTCCGATCCGCTCCGTTTCTTCTCTTCGCGGTGGCGTCATCTTCTCTCGTCGCGGCCGGATCTTCATTCTTCGGCTCGGCGGATGTGCACGATGACGTCGGTGACGTGCCCCGCGCATGCGCCGGGCCGAAGCAAAATGATCCGGCCGCGGCTGAGAGAAGATGGCGCGGCGCCGAAGAGAAGAACCGGAGCGTGTAAGTAAAATATGATTTTTGTGTCCCGCGGATCCGGACGGCTTCCATAGGCTTCAATAGAAGCCCGCGGGAGCCGTCCCCGCGGGAGACCCGCATGAAAATGGAGCATGGTCCGGATTTTTTCATGCTCCATTTTTTTAAAAATCACTTTTATTGACGATCCGCGGGTATTTATCTACCCGCGGGTGGTCAATGCATCCCTATGGGGTGCGGATCCGCGCGCGGGAGAAGAGTTAAAATCCGCTGCGGATTTTAATTCTTCTTTTCCCCGTGGACATGAGCCCTAAAGGGCTTGCCTTAGGCCCAATGTCCATGCGCAGATTTTATTTATAAAATTCGCACATGGCCCCCGCATGGGAGATCCGTGCATCTTGCTGCCCATGGGGATGCATTAGCATCCGTATGGCAGCTAAAAGCATGGGGATGTGATTTTTTTCTTGGGGCGGGTCGCACGTATGGGAAGAAATCGCAGCATGCTCCATAATCCTGCGGGTCGCACATACAGATGGCTCCCGTGGCTTTCATTGAAGCTAAGGGAAGCTGTAAGCAATTCAAGATCCGGCAGCATTAGTTATAGTTGCAATAGTTCCAAACCTTTATTGTTCCATATTAAAAAGGTGACTGGCAACGTTACGACTATAGAGGTCTTTGTCAAGCCAGTTTTTGTGCTGTGCCACGGATACACAGGAGAGCAAGAGTTTTAAAAAAATGTGTGCACAGCGAATGTGCACGGCAAGCTGCCGGCATGCCGAGCACATCCGCCGGGCAGAAAAAAGTAGATCCGTCCGCGCTGAAGAGGAGACCTGCAGCATTCAGACAGGTGAGTATCCGGTCATTTTCCTCCCCATGTCCTCGGGCACGCAGGGATTCTGCTGCAGGAACTTATCAGTGGAATCCCTGCGTGCAAGTGGACATTAGGCCTAAGGGCTCATGTCCACGGGGAAAATATGATTTAGGATCCGCAGCGGATCTCCCGCATGCGGATCCGCATCCCATAGGGATGCATTGACCACCCGCGGGTACATAAATACCCGCGGATCGTCAATAAAAGTGATTTAAAAAAAAATGGAGCATGAAAAAATCTGGACCATGCTCCATTTTCATGCGGGTCTCCCGCGGGGACGGCTCCCGCGGGCTTCTATTGAAGCCTATGGAAGCCGTCCGGATCCGCGGGAGACCTAAAATAGGAATTTAAAGCATTTACTCACCCGCAGCGGACCGCGAAGCTCTGCTCTTCCTCACGGCCGCATCTCCCTTGCTTCGGCTCGGCGGATGTGCCCGGCGCATGCGCGCGGCACGTCGACGACGTGCCGGCGACGTGCCGCCGGCGTCAGGAATTCATCCGCCGGCCGAAAATGAAGATCCGGCCGTGAGGAACAGCTGACCTTCCCCGCCCGCGCCGGATAGGTAAATGCTTTTAAATTGCTATTTTCGGCGCTCATGTCCGCGGGGCAGGAGGGACCCGCTGCAGATTCTCCATTGAGAATCTGCAGCGGATCTGATTTTCCCCGTGGACATGAGGCCTTAGTGTAAGTGGGTAGTGCTGAATAGCGCTCCCCCTCACAGAGCCGTGGCCTGAAACCTGTGGCGGTAGGCCCTGCCCTCTCCAGTTGGGAGGAGAAGTTGGGAGGAAAAGACCACCGTTTGTCGAAAAGACCACTGTGTTGATCTAAGGAGCGCAGTAGCTGGGAAATGGAGATGGAACAGGGTGCTTGGCACCATTTTTGTGTAGTCTCACATGAGACTGAAGAGAAGGGTTTCAGCCCTTTGATAAAGGAGCCTTCCTGCTGCCAGGGAGCACAGAGATATAATGGTGCTGTATATGTGATGGCAAGAGACGCTGTGTAAAGAGGAAGTGTATTTTGAATCTTAGAGCCTATCTGAAAGAGCTGACTCACTAACTCTCTCCTCTCTTCACCCCCTCCCACCGTGTTTCTAACAATTTACTCAATATGGCGACTCCCTCGCTCAGGAATTCCAAGATAACAACGGCAGCTCTTGTAGGAAGAGACCCATATAAGGGCAATAACCAATCAGATTCATATTTCATGACGTACTAAGTATGCATACCGTCCATAAAACCCCATGCAACTTGATTAGAATTAGAGATGAGCGAACGTACTCGTCCGAGCTTGATATTCGTTCGAGTATTAGCGTGTTCGGGATGCTCGTTACTCTTAACGAGTACCACGCGGTGTTCTGGTTACTTTCAGTTTCCTCTCTGAGACGTTAGCGCGCTTTTCTGGCCAATTGAAAGACAGGGAAGGCATTACAACTTCCCCCTGTGACGTTCAAGCCCTATACCACCTCCCTGCTGTGAGTGGCTGGGGAGATCAGGTGTCACCCGAACATAAAAGTCGGCCCCTCCTGCGGCTCGCCACACATGCCTTGTGAGTTAGCTGAGGGACAGTGGTATCGTGCTGGAGCTGCTGTAGGGAGAGCGTTAGGAGTTAGTGTAGGCTTCAAGAACCCCAACGGCCCTTCTTAGGGCCACATCTACCTGTGTGCAGGCTGCTGCTAGCAGTGTTTTTTTTTTTTTTTTCTCAAAATCGGCAGTGCAGAGCATTGCACCCGGCATTAGGGACAGAAGTGGTGTATAGGCAGGGAGAGTGTTAGGAGTGAGTGTAGGCTTCAAGAACCTCAACGGTCCTTTCTAGGGCCAAATGTAAGCGTGTGCAGTACTGTGCAGGCTGCTGTTAGCAGTGTTGCATTTTTTTTTTTTTCTAAAAATCGTCTGTGCAGAGCATTGCACCCTCCATTGATACTACAGGGACAGAATTGTGTAGGCAGGGCCACAACAGAGTTATTGTTCATTGAATATACGCAGTGGGTCCTTCCCTTTGCAAAAAAGGAAAAGAAATTGTATTTGGCGAGCCTGTGTCAGTCCTAAGGTCTCCGTGTACGTGTGTGCTGCGTGGACAACGTACAAAAATCAGACGCAACCAGCTACGGTTTACTGCAGGCTTGCACCATTGTCTTTCCTGACTGGCAAATACCTGCTCTGCCAGAGTTAATAACTCTGCTACACTAAAGTTGTGTGACACTTTTTCAGGGCCACACCACAGTTATTAAATGTATTGTTCATTGAATATCCGCAGTGGGGCCCTCCCTTTGCAAAAAAGCGAATTAAATTAATTATATTTGGCCTGCCTGTGTCAGTCCTAAGGTCTCCGTGTACGTGTGTGCTGCGTGGACAACGTACAAAAATCAGACGCAACCAGCTACGGTTGAGTGCAGCCTTGCGCCAATTTCTTTCCTGCCTGGGAAATCAAATCACTGGTAATACAGCATGCTGAGGGGTAGGGGTAGGCCTAGAGGATGTGGACGCGGCCGAGGACGCGGAGGGCCAAGTGAGGGTGTGGGCACAGGCTGAGCCAGTGCGGTGGCCAGGGGTAGAGGCAGGGCCAGACCGAATAATCCACCAACTGTTTCCCAAAGCGCCCCCTCGCGCCATGCCACCCTGCGCAGGTCAAGGTGCTCTACGGTGTGGCAGTTTTTCACAGAGACACCTGACGACCGACGAACAGTGCTGTGCAACCTTTGTCGCGCCAAGATCAGCTGGGGAGGCACCACCAACAGCATGCGCAGGCATATGATGGCCAAGCACCCCACAAGGTGGGACGATGCCCGTTCACCGCCTCCGGTTTGCACCCCTGCCTCTCCCCCTGTGCCCCAACCTGCCACTGAGATCCAACCCCCCTCTGAGGACACAGGCACTACCGTCTCCTGGCCTGCACCCACACCATCACCTCCGCTGTCCTCGGCCCCATCCAGCAATGGCTCTCAGCGCAGCGTCCAGACGTCGCTAGTGCCACAGTTTGAGCGCAAGCGCAAGTACGACGCCACGCACCCGCACGCTCAAGCGTTAAATGTGCACATTGCAAAATTGATGAGCCTACAGATGCTGCCGTATAGGCTTGTGGAAACGGAGGCTTTCAAAAGCATGATGGCGGCGGCTGCCCCGCGCTACTCGGTTCCCAGTCGCCACTACTTTTCCCGATGTGCCGTCCCAGCCCTGCACGACCACGTCTCCCGCAACATTGTACGCGCCCTCACCAACGCGGTTACTGCCAAGGTCCACTTAACAACGGACACGTGGACAAGCACAGGCGGGCAGGGCCACTATATCTCCCTGACGGCACATTGGGTGAATTTAGTGGAGGCTGGGACTGAGTCAGAGCCTGGGACCGCTCACGTCCTACCCACCCCCAGAATTGCGGGCCACAGCTCGGTGGTGGTATCTGCGGCGGTGTATGCTTCCTCCACTAAAGCACCTTCCTCCTCCTCCTCCTCCAACGCAACCTCTGTCTCGCAATCAAGATGTGTCAGCAGTACGTCGCCAGCAGTCGGTGTCACGCGGCGTGGCAGCACAGCGGTGGGCAAGCGTCAGCAGGCCGTGCTGAAACTACTCAGCTTAGGAGAGAAGAGGCACACGGCCCACGAACTGCTGCAGGGTCTGACAGAGCAGACCGACCGCTGGCTTGCGCCGCTGAGCCTCCAACCGGGCATGGTCGTGTGTGACAACGGCCGTAAGCTGGTGGCGGCTCTGCAGCTCGGCAGCCTCACGCACGTGCCATGCCTGGCCCATGTCTTTAATTTGGTGGTTCAGCGCTTTCTGAAAAGCTACCCCCACTTGTCATACCTGCTCGGAAAGGTGCGCCAGCTCTGCGCACATTTCCGCAAATCCCACACGCACGCTGCCACCCTGCGGACACTGCAACATAGGTTTAATCTGCCAGTGCACCGACTGCTGTGCGACGTGCCCACACAGTGGAACTCTACGCTCCACATGTTGGCCAGACTCTATGAGCAGCGTAGAGCTATAGTGGAATACCAACTCCAACTTGCGCGGCGCAGTGGGAGTCAGCCTCCTCAATTATTTCCAGAAGAGTGGCCCTGGTTGGCAGCCATCTGTCAGGTCCTTGGAACATTTGAGGAGTCTACCCAGGTGGTGAGCGGCGATGCTGCAATCATTAGCGTCACCATTCCTCTGCTATGCATCTTGAAAAGTTCCCTGCAAAGCATAAAGGCAGACGCTTTGCGCTCGGAAACAGAGCTGGGGGAAGACAGTATGTCGCTGGATAGTCAGAGCACCCGCCTGTCTATATCTCAGCGCGTTGAGGAGGAGGAGCATGAGGAGGATGAGGAGGAGGGGGAAGAGACAGCTTGGCCCGCTGCTGAGGGTACAGATGCTGCTGGGCTGTCATCCTTTCAGCGTGTATGGCCTGAGGAGGAGGAGGAAGAGGAGGAGAAGGGGGATCCTAAAAGTGATCTTCCTAGTGAGAAACATAAAAAGATGGTCAGGGAGGCGCTTCAACAGGTTATCTGGGGGGGGGGGTCACTGGGTGATCCGAATAAGTGAATGACGATAAGGTTAAAAGGAATTATACTATAAAGTAAAATAAAATAAAATAAAATGGGACTTACCCGGTGTATGGTGGAAACCCCTGTGGAGAGGGGTCCCACCAACACCTCCTAGTCCAAGTTTGCTTGTCAGACCTCTAAAGGGTCTTACTCCTCTGGTGTTGTCCTGGTTCCTGAGTTGTTGGAGTCTGCTGCAGAGCCTCTGTGTCCAAATGGTAAATTGGACCCACGGAAACGTGATAGCGATGAAAAAAGTAAGAAAAAAATAGCTCTTGCGCCGTCTCAACAAACAACTGGAGTTGACAATGTGATATTGTCCAAAAGATTTAATGAAGTACAACGCGTTTCGTCGCGTAAAAGCGACTTTATCAAGTACATGTAAAGAACCCCAGTCTGACTGGGGCATGCAGTGTGGGCCGAAGCCCACCTGCATTAAGCACGACATTACTACCTCAGCTGTGTTGGGAACTGCAATGGGATATTTTTATGTACCGCCGGCGGCTTCCTGGCACCCACCCATGCTGTGGGTCCACAGGGACTTCACAATAGGGAGTTGTACCTGCCTGTGTCTATGAATTAAAAACCGCGGTCTGACTGGGGCATGCAGACACTTTGACAGAATGAATAGTGTGTGGCACATAGGTTCCCCATTGCTATGCCCACGTGTGCAGCTCCTGATGGCGGTGGCACAGGATTCTATTTCTCATTGCTTCTGTACAGCATTGTGGGCTATCGCCCCGCCCCTATTAAAGAGGGTCGCTGCCTAGCCGTGCCAACCCTCTGCAGTGTGTGCCTGCGGTTCCTCCTCATGGCAGACGCACTTCTAAATAGACATGAGGGTGGTGTGGCATGAGGGCAGCTGAAGGCTGCGCAGGGACACTTTGGTGTGCGCTGTGGGGGGGAGGGGGGGGCGGTTGGGCAGCATGTAAGTCAGGAGAAGTGGCAGTGGAGTATCATGCAGGCAGTAATTGTGCTTTGTTGGAGGTAGTGTGGTGCTTAGCTAAGGTATGCATTGCTAATGAGGGCTTTTCAGAAGTAAAAGTTTTTGGGAGGGGGGGGGGCCCACTCTTGCCGCTATTGTGGCTTAATAGTGGGACCTGGTAACTTGAGATGCAGCCCAACATGTAGCCCCTCGCCTGCCCTATCCGTTGCTGTGTCGTTCCCATCACTTTCTTGAATTGCCCAGATTTTCACACATGAAAACCTTAGCGAGCATCGGCGAAATACAAAAATGCTCGGGTCTCCCATTGACTTCAACACATGTCCAACAAAATGAAATACAATACTGGATAAACAGAGGAGCTGTACAAAAAGATGGGTTATACATTTCCACAGATGATAAACCCCTCTTAACCAAGATATGCAGCAGTAATGAGCCTTGGCCTCTGCCATGTCTCAGCAGGAGGGATAGGATTGCACTGATATCTAAAGTATTCACTGCGTATAGCTTCACAAAATACTCTAAAAAAAATAATTAAAATGTTTGTTTATCCTGTATTGTTTGTGCTAAAACACAATGCCCGGGGGAATATAAGACCAAAAGGGGGCTTTTTCCAGCATAGAGGAATATTCTTTCCAAGGAAAAAAATAGGATACTGCTTTTCCAAAGTGAAAAAAGGACCATGCCTTACTTTAATGACGTTTGTGCCGTTACATTTCCAAATAAACCAGACAAGGATGCATGTCAGCTCCGGCTGGAGCCTTCACACAGCTTCCTTATAAAGAGTGCACAATTAAAACCACCGGGAGCAGCTGATTCTTAACGCCTTCGCTCCTGGACTCGGAATGATATCATGTTACATATACTGGCATCTGTTTTCATATTATAAATTGCTTCGATAAATAGTGGCATTGAATAAATCATCGTCTTAATGTATTATATAAATAAATAAATGCAGAAATGTCCAGAAAAATAAACATTCAATTTCCTTACGGAAAAACACAACGACACAAGAGAACATCTAATTATTGCACTTCTTCCTTCTTAGGCATGGCGTTGTAATGCATGCCTCGTATAATCTTCAACTTTTATTCCTATGTCGGACTAAATATATGCAAAAAAATATATCACTGCAAAATATCCTTAATAAGTACATATCAAAAAAATGTCAAAATTAAAATTAAAAAATAATTACCCCCCCCCCCAAACCACCCACTATATTAATATTACATTAGCAGAGTTTATCTTGCTTTCCTTATTCCCTTCCTTTTTCTTCGTTCTTACCTTATTACAAACATTATACCAAAGAATTGATGGAAGTAGAAAAATAATTATAAATATATATTTTACTAGTGCAAAAAAACACAACATTTTAGTCTATTCTCAATAGATATATAATAGACGAGACCTTTTAATGAGGCCCTCTGGAAATCAGGTATTCAAAGTCAGAATCCAAAAAGCCTCACACTTGAATACTTGGTCCTGACCTATATCTAACGTCCTACCTTTTTTTACTCTCTCAATTCCATAAAAAACAAAGTGTTCAACACCACTCTGATGTTCCTGAATGAGCAGCCAAAATCTACATTTTTTATTTGTCTATAGGCCCATTTTTAATTTGTCAATAGTGCACTTTTCGTGCACTGCTAGCTGATCGCTAAATTTAGTGCAACCTAAAAATCATCATTCAGCCTTATCAGTTCTCCACAGATAGTGCTGATAGCATTGTTTCCTGTTGGAGAACAAAGGAACTGAAAGCAGATAAGAGCCTTCTGGCTATTAACTGCTTTCAGCTAAAGGCTTCATTTACATACCTAATTGCTCTTAGGTAGCTGAATAGCTACTTAATAGTTTATGCAAAATGATTGCACAAAGCTTTCACTAAACTGTCGTTTGAGCGATCTTTGAGCAATCATCGCTTCGTGTAAATGGGCCTTAAGATGTTCACTGATTCTTATTCTCAATTTTTGAGTAGTGCATCCCACATATTTAACCCCTTAGTGACCAAGCCTGTTTGCGCTTTAATGACCAGGCCAAATTTTGCAAATCTGACATGTGTCACTTTAACATGGAAAAACACCAGAAAGGTTTTGCATATCCAAGCGATTCTGACAATGTTTTTTCGCCACATGTTGTACTTCATTTAGGCGGAAAAAATAGACCGATAGAATTTGTGTTTATTTATTAAAAGCGCCAAAATTGGGAAAATTTTGAAAAAAAAAATCATTTTTTCACATTTTCAACTGCAATATCTCAAATATGTGCAAACATAATATAGGAATTTTTGCTAAGGTATATATTTCCATCCGTTCACTTTATTTTGGGCGCACATTGGAAAAACTTTCATTTTTTTTTTTTACCATTTAGAAGACGTACAAATTTAACATTACTTTTCAGCATTTTGAGGAACACTTTGTTTTCCTGCACCAAGCCAAGATTGGAAAGGCTCATAGGAGTCAGAATGATAGATACCCCCACAAGTGACCCCATTTTAAAAACTACACCCCTTAACGTATTCACTGAGGGTGTCATGAGTATTTTAACTCCACAGTTTTTTTTTCAGGAGTCAATGCAATTTAGAAGAGAAACTAAAATTTCATATTTTTGCAAATATGTCATTTTAAAGACAGGACTTTTTTCTATAGTACACATGAAAATGAGGATTTGCACCCCAGAATGGATACCCCTGTTTGTCCCGTGCTCAGAAACATACCCATTGTGGCCCTAATCTTACGTCTGGATGCACAATGGGGCCCAAAATGAAAGGAGCAGCCGATGGCTTTCGGAACAGAAATTTTGCTTGACGTAGATTTAGGCCCTATTGCACACTTGTAGAACCATTGAGTGACCAAAACTATGGAAAACACCCACAAGTGACCCCATTTTGAAAAGTAGACCCCTTAACGAATTTATCTAGGGGTATGATAACTTTTTTGACTATACAGTTTTTGAATGAATCTAAGCCAAGCAGAAGGAAAAAATTATGATTTTCATTTTTTTGGTAATTCTGTCATTTTAAAAGCAGTTTTTTTATTGTACAGCACACACATGAATAAAGACTTGCACCCAAAAATGGGTACCCCTGTTTGTCCTCTGTTCAGAAACATACCCTTTGTAGCCCCAATCTTCTTATAGGGCGCATGACTAGGCCTATAGTGGAGGGCCCAACTGAATACATTCCAGGCCCCATTGCACACTAGTAGAGATAATAAACTGCCAAAATAATAGAACGCCCCTCACAAGTGACCCAATTTTGACATCAAGACCCCTTATCAAATTTATCTAGGGGTGTACTGAGCATTCTGACGCCACATTTTTATTTTTTTTAATAATTATAAAGTGAAATATAAACTCGATTTCATTTTTTTCACCAAATTTGTCACTTTTAGGACCGTTTTCTTTGTTTCAAGCAGGAAAAACTGGGGAGACGCACTAATAAAACTAAAATTGACTCCCTATAAAGAACCTTTTTTTTCCCCACACCCCCTTTGGCGTTTCTTATATGTGAAATAAAATTAATAATGTAAAACGGTATGATAAATTTCAAAGCAGGGGTAATTACAAAGGCCTGGGTGGGATGGACACATGGGGCAATAAAATCGTGTATCCCTCCTCCTCCATTGTTTGGTGCAGACGCGACACTTTTTTGGGGGGTATTTTTTGCCCACAGTCTCAGGGATGGGATGCAGAAAATGGCGCTCTGTGAGCCTTCGCACCTCCTCGGACTGTAATGCATCCTGAGGTGCGGCGGTCTCAAATAAAAGGTGTTCAATAAGCTCCTCCTGAAACTGGAGGAAGCTCAGCATGCCCCCGGACAATTTAAAAATGACGTGAGCATTATAGGTAGCGATGTGTAGCAGGTAGATCGCTACCTTCTTATACCAAGCTCTCCTTTTGCGTTTTACGAGGTATGGCTGTAGAGCCTGGTCGGATAGATCGACGCCCGCATGAATTTATTATATTCTGTGACGCAGACCGGTTTAGTTTTCTGCGCTGCAGCCCCCCTCTCCCTAACTGTAACGGAGGTGTCTGCGTGCACAGTGGACAGCATAAAGACGTCCTTTCTGTCACGCCATTTTACGGCAAGCGAGGAGTCATAGGCCGGTGAGTAAGATGCTCCTTTATCTACACGCCTGGAAACCAGGGGTTGTGGGAACCCTACCCTATTTTTGCGGACAGTTCCGCAGGCCCGTGTCTGCGGCGTGTAACGCTCTATAAAGGGGGATGCTGGTATAATAATTGTCAGTATATATGTGGTACCCTTTATTTAAAAATGGGCCCACGAGCTCCTACACGATCTTTCCGTTAACGCCAATATCTTCAGGACAGTTCGGTGGATTTGATTGTCGATCCCTGCCCTCGTAGAAAAAAAAACAAAAAAAACCGCACGTATATCCCGTCGCGCTCTCACAAATTTTGTATAGCTTTACGCCATAACTAGCGCGTTTCGAGAGAATGAATTGGCGAAATGATAAACGGCCTTTAAAATTCATAAGCGACTCGTCCACGGCCAAATTCTTTTGTGGGGTATAAATGTTTTTAAAGGCATATTTTAGTAGTGATATAAGGGGCCTTAATTTGCCCAGTCTATCATACGCCGGGTCATTTCTGGGGGGATTTGGGCATTATTGGCGAAATGAAAAAAACGCATAATATTTTCACATCTGTGTTGGGGCATTATGGATGCAAATACGAGCGTCGTGTGAATGGCGCTCGTCGACCAATAGGACCGTATTGATGACTTTTTTACAAGTCCCATTAGCAAAACAAGTCCCCAAAAATTTTTTCACATCTATGGCAGTCCACATTGCTGAATATACCGACGTGGGGTGCGCGGTCATGTATTGTCCAGCGTAGGTGTCAGTTTGCTGGACAATAAGCTCGAGGACGCCGTCAGTAATGAACAAATAAAGTTAAACGGGGTAAAATTTGCGACGTCCAGATTGACACCTGGAGCCGCTGTAAATTCTGGGATGTGAGGCGAAAATAAACTTGCGGAACTCCACGCAGTGGCGGGCGCCGCATTACTTGGCCCCGCTGCCCCAACAACTTCCTCAACCTCCATGGCGCTAGAAGCAGAGTCGTCACTCTCAAAAAAAACCTCCTCTTCCGACTCACTGGTGGCATTGCTACCAGAACTTGAAGCGAAGAGCAGCGCGTATGCTTGCTCGGCGCTGTAGTGCCTTTGATCCATTTTATAAAAAAAATTTTTAGTCGAGGTAGACAAAAAAAAAAAATTAAAAATAGCCCCCCAAAAAGCGGACAGGTGAGGGACGGTGATGGCGGGGTGATGGCGGGTAATAACGTTTTTTTTTTTTCTTTTTTTGACTATATGGCACACGATTTTTCACAGCTATCTCTCTCCTGTCCCAAATATCTCTCAGTGACAGGAGAGAGATATGCAGGACTAGACGTGTGCCATATTTACTAAACAAATGACATGGATGGCTGTGATAGGTGTATCACAGCCACCCATGTCAGCAGGGACCAATCACTTTGGTCCCTGCAAGTTACTATGCCAAATGCCACTTTGGCTTTGGCTTCTACTGCGCATGCGCCGCAATTTTGTTCAGCGCATTCGCAGAACAGGGTAATACCATGTACTTTTGGGCGGCTTTGGGGGACCATAGGGGAGCATTTTCATCTCCCCTCATGGATCCGATCCGATGAAACTCCAACTTTTTGAACTTTTTAAAAACTTTTTTGTGATCGCCGGTATCTGTTGGATACCAGTGATCACGGGCCCAGGGACCGCACGCCACGGTCCCCGGTGACATCTCCTGTCTCCTGGCTACTGAAGGTAGCTGGGAGACAGGGTATTTCAAAATTTCCTGGGCGTTCTGCACGTCTGTGCATGCGCCGCCATTTTCCCGTTGGCGCGCATGCGCAGAAGCCCGTGGCGGCTCCAGATCGCTGGGGGACATCGTGGAGGACGGGGGTGAGTATTCTCAGCTGCCCTTATGGATCCGATCCATGAGGCAGCTGAAACATTTACTTTTTAAAACTTTTTAAAACTTTTCCATGATCGCCGGTATCCGTTGGATACCGGCAATCACTGGCTCGGGGTCTGCTCACCGTGGTCCCCGGTGGCATCTCCTGTCTCCCGCTCTTCAGCGCATGCGCCACCACTTTTCCTTTGGTGCGCATGCGCAGAAGATGGCGGCGGGTCCGCTCCGGACCAGATCAGCGAGACAGACTTTGGTGAGTATTTTCAGCTCTCCTCATGGAAGCGTTCCATGAGGGGAGCTGAAATTTCAACTTTTTATCCAAGATATCACTTAAAGACATATTCTGTTTTAAAAAAGGGAGAAATTGAAAAAATATTCTTTTTATTTTTTGAAAGTCCCTACTATATGGAGTAGGTAAAACTAATTTTCCCGTTACTGATTTTTTTATTCTCTAGAGTTCATTCATTATTTGAACTTTTATATTCTGTCCGGGTACGTCCATTATCCTCAGGCTGCATTCCCACGAACGTATATCGGCTCGGTTTTCACGCCGAGCCGATATAAGTCGTCCTCATCTGCAGGGGGGGGGATGGAAGAGCCAGGAGCAGGAACTGAGCTCCTGCCCCCTCTCTGCCCCTCTGCACTATTTGCAATGAGGAGAGGTGGGAAGGGGGCGGGGCTAATTCTCAGAACTTAGCCCCGCCCCCATCCAGCCTTCATTTATTGAAAATAGTGAAGAGGGGTGGAGAGGAGGCAGAGAGGGGGCGGGAGCTCAGTTCCTGCCCCTGGCTTTTCCATCCTCCCCCCTGCAGAGAGAGACAACGTATATCGGCTCGGCGTGAAAACCGAGCCGATATACGTTCTTGTGAATGAACCCTTAACTATAGCTTTTTTAGGAGAGTCTCATTGTAACCTCTTCTTTTCAATCTATTACAGATTGACTCCATTGTTTCATTGTAATCCTTTGTTTTGGAGCAAGCTCATTCTTCTTTCACAATTTAACCTCGCTGTATGGCATGTATTACATGCCTGGGATGTGCACTACTCGCCTGTAAAATGAGGTTACCTGTCGTCGGCTTTCTGTACAAACATGTATCGGCTGTCGATGTATCAGAATTACCTTTTAGTGTAAGATCTAAGAATATGCCTTTTCCACAATACATGTGTTTGTTTCCATGCGCAGCAATGGAAAAACAAGGTATGGTCAGCTCCACAGTAAAAGATATGCAAACACATGCCCAACAAATGAAATACAATACTGGATAAACAGAGGAGCTGTACAAAAAGATGGGTTATACATTTCCACAGATGATCAACCCATCTTACGTAAGTCACTATTTAGATATGCAGCAGTAATGAGCCTTGGCTGCTGCCATGTCTCAACAGGAGGGATAGGATTGCACTGATATCTAAAGTATTCACTGCGTATGGCTTCACAAAATACTCTAAAAAAATAAATATTTGTTCATCCTATTTTGTTTGAGCTAAAACCCAATGCCCAGGGGAATATAAGACCAAAAAGGAGGCTTTTTCCAATACCTCAGTATTAGAGATGAGCGAGCGTACTCGGAAAAGCACTACTCGCTTGAGTAATTTGCTTTATCCGAGTATCGCTGTGCTCGTCCCTGAAGATTCGGGTGCCGCTGCGGCTGACAGGTGAGTCGCAGCGGGGAGCAGGGGAGAGCGGGCGGGAGAGAGGGAGAGAAAGATCTCCCCTCCATTCCTCCCCGCACTCCCCTGCAGCTCCCCGCTCCGTGCCGGCACCCGAATCTTCAGGGACGAGCACAGCGATACTCGGATAAAGCAAATTACTCGAGCGAGTAGTGCTTTTCCGAGTACGCTCGCTCATCCCTACTCAGTATCTGTTCCGCATATTTGTATGAATTATTTTGAATTTAGCAAATGTGAAGGTAAAAAATATTGTCTAGTTATTATAGATGCTTTACCCAAGTGGATAGAAGTGTTTCCCACAGGTCATTCAGATGCAGCCACAGAGCTAAAGCATTAGTAAGGGAAATAATACCAGGTGATTGGGTCCTTATCAAAGTGATAAAGAAGAAGAACTAGATGACCCCAAAGTGGGAAGGATCCTACCAAGTACTCCTCACCACCCCCACAGCAATTAAGATCACTGAAAGACAAGTCTGGATTCACCTGACCCATTGTAAAAAGGTTTTACAGACAGAGCAGGGACAGTCCGCTGGAGGTTCCCTGGACAGTCTGGTGACCGGGGAAGATACTACATAAGGTGGTTGACATCTCTAAGCCGGTGAAGAATTCCACCCCCATACCCACGGGGAACTTTCAATGCAGGATGGGAGGGGCAGTATTACTTTTGGGAATATTGGTGCATCTGGAGAGCATTTATTTTTATTGGGGGGGGGGACGGGGACCAGGAAACCATTACTGGGGAATGTCTGAACTTACACATTGGGATAGAACTGGTAAAGCCCTGAATTTAACTTTTACAGAAGGAGTGACGAGCACCATTTTGGTAGATATGTCAGATGATGGACTGTGGGAATCAAACTGATGCAAAGAAACTTACCTGAGTAAACAAATATATCTGTTTCATCCCCTTTGGGACTGAGTGTAAAGCATGGACTCAGGCCCTATGGACCACGGCGGCCCAGGATTGGGGTTATATAATACAAAGGACAGATGCACAAGGCTTTAAAAAAAAGGAAAGGTTATCAATAATAAAGGCAGTAAGCTCTCCATGCAGGCATAGCATTGTAATTAGAGATGAGCGAGCATACTCGCTAAGGCTAACTACTCAAGCGAGTAGTGCCTTAGCCGAGTATCTGCCCGCTCGTCTCTAAAGATTCGGCTGCCGGCGTGGGTGAGAGGTGAGTTGCAGCGGTGAGCAGGGGGGAGCGAGGGAGAGAGAGATCTCCCCTCCGTTCCTCCCCCGCCGGCACCCGAATCTTTAGAGACGAGCAGGCAGATACTCGGCTAAGACATTACTCACTCGAGTAATGCGCCTTAGCGAGTATACTCACTCATCTCTAATTGTAATCAATTATTGATCACACTGCAAAATCCTATCCTAAACAGCCAAAGGCTCTTTGCTATAGGAGCATGGGTATCTGGAATAAATCCAATAGGACATCTCTTTATACAAGTAATTCAAAATAAAACAGAATATATGAAAGTAACTAAGACACAGAATGACACAATGGTTGAAGACTTGGGTGACACTATAAAGTTCACAAATCTCACAATGCAGACCAGCTAGCTTTAGAAGTGGGATATAAGGGAAAGAATAAATGGTTGGAATGGTTAAGATAAACTGCACATAGCTTGAGAAAAGAAAATTGTATCATTTGTGCCATAACGAGACCACACTTGGGCACGATATCCTCTCCACTCAGTAATGCTACGGATACTGAAGGGTTAAAATGTATGGTTAAGCCTTTCAACTCTATCTACACCCCACAGAAAAGTGATCCATGTTATACATTGAGTTTGCTGTTTCCACCTGTGGGCAGGGACCAAATACCACCTGCTGTTGTCTCCGATCCTGGGATTATACTTGCTTCACGCTACCTGGTAATGGGACTAAGGCGGACTACGGGAGACTGCCTAAGGGATACTGTGCAGAGAGGAAAACAGGAAAGGGCATGTTGTTTTGTGGGCAGAGGCGTAACTTGAAGCTCCCGGGCCCCGATGCAAAACTTGTAACAGGGACCCCAACTATAATGCTTTACTCATAGTACTGGGTTCCCTATATGGAGAAGAGAGGCCTTATGGGCCCCCTAAGGCTCCTGGGCCCGGGTGCAACCGCATCACCTGCATCCTCTATAGTTACGCCCCTGTTTGTGGGATATGGCCTGAGCAACAAAGAGCACGTGCAGATGTGTGGTGGTTGTGGGGTGACAGATGGCTAAAACAGGTGCCAGGTACAGTCCCTGGTGAGGATTGTGCCTTGGTACTGCTGATAATGCCTGTGCACCTCATGACCTCAGAGGGCAGTAGCAGGGCCTGTCCGGAGAACTAGGGACACCTCTCCCAAAGGTTCTTTTGATGTCAATGTTTACATTGATGCAATCGGGGCCCCAAGGGGAATACCGGACGAGTATAAGACGAGAAATCAGATAGCTGCGGAGTTTAAGTCTAACTTGCATGGTGGGTAACAGTGAATAAAAATGTAGCCTGGATTAGTTACACATACTATAACCAACAGAGATTTGTTAATTATAAAAGAGATGCAATCAAGGGTCTAGTGGAACAACTAGGACCTACCTTACTTATTGCATGGTATATGTTATTAGCAGAAAAAGGAGGAGTTTGTAAAATGATTGGAGGATATTGTTGTATTTTCATTCCTAATAACACGGCACCAGATGATACCCGAGCACTGGAAGGGTTAAATGCATAATAAAATGAACCAGCTGATAACTCTGGCATAGACGATCCATTCACAGACTGGTTGAAAAGCTTGTTCGGACACTGGTCACAAGTCATATACTCCACACTAGTCTGTCAGTATTTGCCTCCATTCTAGTACTCTGCGGTTGCTGCTGTATTCCATGTATCCGAGGACTATTACAAAACCTTATTGACACTTCCATCATCAAAACTATATTTCAAAATATACAAGATGACGGAGAGCAAGATGAAAAGTGATGGTTAAAAGTTCTACGAAGAAAGCGCCATTTTACTTTGATGATTTTGAAGTGTGACATTTTGATTCCAGTGTGTTCTGATTGTACCGGAGGATTGCTCTAAAGGCCAGGATTTTCTTGGGGGTAAGCCTAATTTTGAATAAAATTTGATTGTTCCCAGCAAGAGAAACCAAGTAATCTTGTAAATAATTTTACCTTTCAATGGCTAACAAAAATACATGATGTTATAGCGAGCTTGCGAATTTCTTGGGCTCTTCGTCAGGCTAAATATGATTTTAGGCAGACGAAGAGTCTGAGAGGTTCGCAAGCTCGCTATAACATCATGTATTTTTGTTAGCCATTAAAATGTATCATATCTACAAGATTACTTGGTTTCTCTTGCTGAAAAAAAAAATAAAAATTTTTTGCTCTACTGGCAAACACAGTACCAAACCTTTGTTTTCCTTAATTTTGAATACAATTGGTGAAAAAACTTTGTGTATATGGATCAATGTAATACTTTTATATGAAATAATTACATACTTAGTCTTGAATAGAGATGAGCAAACGTACTCGTTTAGGGCAATTACTCGATCGAGCGTCGCTTTTTTCGAGTAACTGCCTACTCGGGCGAAAAGATTCAGGGGGCGCTCTCTCTCCCACCCCCCCCCCACCCCCCAAACCCCGCTCACCCCCGGCGCCCCCCGAATCTTTTCGCCCGATTAGGCAGTTACGCGAAAAAAGCGATGCTCTATCGAGTAATTGCCCTAAATGAGTACGTTCACTCATCTCTAGTCTTGAAGTGTAAACCCAGACCTTCTGGTAATAAAGCTTCAGGCCTGAAGATACCAGGGGGTTAGTGGTAAATAGAGATGAGCGAGCATGCTCGTCCGAGCTTGATGCTCATTCGAGCATTAACCTGCTCGATGTACTCGTTACTCGACCCAAGCACTAAGCAGTGCTTAAGAAAATTTCACCATCTCCTCCCCACATGGTTTGCACCTATTTTTAGCCAATAAACTTGCAGGGAAGGCTTTGGCACATCCTACTGTAATGTGCCAACCCTGTACACATCTGTAGCAGTGACTGGCGGGCCTGATCAGGTGACCTACGAGCATAAAAACTCAAGTCACCTGAGGCTCGCCTCACATGCATGCTGCATTAGCTGAGGGACAGAGCTGCTGCTATTCAGGGAAAGTGATAGTGTAGGTTAGAGGTTGCGGTTAGGCAGGGATCCTTGTTCCAAGAACCCAACAGTCCTTTCTAGGACTACAACGCCTCTCAGTGCGTGCATCAGCAGTTTGGCTGGCTGGGAGCAGTAGTGTGCACAAAGTATTCTCAAGCAATCCGACTGTATACTGCATACTGTTAACGGTTTTATGCAGTATACTGCTAGTGGTGTACAGAGACTAGATGAGAAGCAACAAGACTTCTATCATTTTTATTATTTTTTTTGGGGGGGGGGGTTGGGGGGGGGGCTCAAAATGTATACTATATACCCGTGTGTGGGTCCTGTCAATCCACGCTATCCAACAACAGTACAGACTGTTTAAATTTGGGTTTTTTGGGGCTCAAAGCCTATGCTATATACCCCTGTGTGGGTCCTGTCAATCTACACTATCTAACAACACTATACTCAGTTCAGTTCAAAGTGTCTTTTTTGGCCTATAAGCGTACGCAAAATAACTCGCAGTTTGCGTAGCACTTTGACCAAGTGCATTATCCAACATGATGAAGACTAGGGGTAAGGGTCGAGGTCAAGGATGTGGACATGGGCATCCGAATGAGGGTGTGGGCAGAGGCCGAGGTCCTAGATGGAGTGAAACAGTGCCTGCTGCTGAGGAAGAAGTAGAACGCCGTGTATCTACGCTCCCTAGCTTCATCTCACAATTAGCAGGTCCGCGTGGTAAACCATTATTAAAAGCACAACAGTGCGAGCAGGTGATGACGTGGATAGTGGATAACGCGTCCAGTAATTAATCCAACACACAGTCTTCCACATAGTCCACTCACGCTAGCCAAGGGAGTGGACCTCTAAATCCTCAGGCTGCTCCTCCTTCCTGCCAGCCTGGTCACTCCCAGTAAAGGAGAGATTCTGAACAGGCAGACTCCCAGGAACTGTTCTCGGGTCCTTTTCCTGAGTCGGAAAAAATGGTTATTGAGCCGCCTGAGGAGATTGTCGTGACCGATGCCCAAAATGTGGACCTTTCACAGTCTCAGGGTGATGAGGGTGGGGACTTCCAAGTAGTGTCTCAAGAGGTATTTGTGGATGAGGATGATGAGACACAGTTTTCTGTCAGTGAGGTTGTTAGGTCATTAAGCCCGAGGGAGGAGCAAACTGAGGAGTCAGAAGAAGAGCTGGTGGATGATGAAGCAACTGACCTGACCTGGGTTGGTAAGCCTACTGAGGACAGCGCTTCTGAGAGTGAGACAACTGCAGCACCAGAACAGATTGGAAGAGGCACTGGGGTGGCCAGATGGAGAGGCAGGGGCAGAGCAACTAATCACCCTACTGTTGCTCACAGCACCTCCTCGCGGCAAGCTCCTGTGCAGAGGGCTAGGTGTTCAAAGGTGTGGAGGTTTTTTCTGAGAGCACGGACGACCGAACAGTGGTGTGCAATCTGTGCCGAACCAATATCAGCAGGGGAGCCACCACTATCAGCCTACTATTGCTAAGCAGCCGATGAGGTGGAACGCAGGCCATTCACTGCCTGCAGGTCACACCACTGCCTCTTCCTCCGTCTCACATGCTGGCACTGAGATGCCATCCCTCTCCCAGGACTTAGGCACGAGCGTCTCCCACCCTGCTTCCACCCCTTCGGCTGCATGGTCCTCCACTGCCTCCACCAATGTGTCCCAGCGCAGCGTTCAGCTGCCCATTACAGAGACCTTAGAGCGCAAGCGCAAATATGCAGCCACCCACCTGCATGAACAATCGCTAAATGTGCATATAAGCAAACTGCTGAGCCTGGAGATGTTGCCATAAAGGCTGGTCGAAAGTGAGGCTTTCCACAACCTCATGGCGGCGGCCAGCCCACGCTACTCGGTCCCCAGTCGCCACTATTTTTCCCGCTGTGCTGTCCCCGCCCTAAACCAGCACGTGCCTAGGAATATCAACTGTGCCCTTACCAATGCGGTTACTGGGAAGGTCCACTTAACCACCGACACGTGGACAAGTGCTGACGGGCAGGGACACTACATCTCCCTGACGGCACATTGGGTTAACCTGGTGGCGGCTGGGACAGAGTCTGACCCTGGGTCCACTCAAGTCTTACCCACACCAAGGATTGCAGGACCAACCTCGGTCATGATTTCTCCGGCTTATTATGCCACCTCCTCCAACCCTCCCCCCCCCCACCTCCTCCTCCACCTCTACCTCTCAATTACCATCTGTAAGCACGTCGCTTTCAGTTGGTAGCTCGAGGCGCTGCAGCACTGCTGTGGGGAAGCGTCAGCAGGCCGTGCTGTAACTTCTGAGCTTAGGTGATAACAGGCACACCGCCCAAGAGCTGTTACAGGGTTTGATGGAGCCGACAGATCTGTGGCTTTTGCCGCTGAACCTCCAACCAGGCATGGTTGCGTGTGATAATGGGCGTAACCTGGTGGCGGCTCTGCAGCTTGGCAGACTAACACACGAGCCATGCCTGGCCCACATGTTCAATCTGGTGGTTCAGCGCATTCTTAAAAACTCCCCCAATTTGTTGGATCTGCTCAGCAAAGTGCGTTGCGAGTGCACATTTCAGAAAGTCCACCACAGATGCTGCCACCCTCAACACACTTTAACAGTGCTTCCAGCTGCCAGTTCACCGACTGTTGTGTGACATGCCCACGAGCTGGAATTTAACATTGCACATGTTGGCCAGAGTTTACGAGCAGCGAAGAGCCATTGTCAAATACCAATTGCAACATGCCCATCGGAGTGGTAGTCAGCCTTCGCACTTCTTCACAGAGGAGTGGGCATGGATGTCTGACATCTGTCAGGTGTTAGGAAACTTTGAGGAGTCAACGGAAATGATGAGCGGCGATGCGGCCATTATCAGCGTAACCATCCTGCTGCTTTGCCTGCTGAGAAGGTCGCTGCTAAACCGACGCATTGCGGATAGAACAGGAGATGGGGGATGACAATACGTCGCTTGATAGCCAGACCACCCTCATGTCTGTTTCTCAGCTCGTATTGGAGGAGGAGGAGGAGGGGGAAAGAGACCACTGCCCACACTGCAAAGGGTACTCATGCTGCTTCCCTCACATCGGTTCAGCGTGTATGAGCCGAAGAGAAGGATGAGGAGGCTGAGAGTTATCCTCCTTGTGAGGACAGCGATGTGTTGCATACTGGGACTCTGGCACACATGGCTAACTTCATATTAAGCTGCCTTTCCCGTTACCCTCGCATTGGAAGCATTCTGGTCAACACGGATTACTGGGTGTTCACCCTTCTTGACCCACAGTATAAAGAGAACCTTTCCACTCTCATTCCCGTAAAGGAAAGGAGTACGAGAGTGATGCAATGCCACAAGGCCCTGGTGGAAAAGCTAGTACTTAACTTCCCAGCTGACAACGCTACTGGTAGAGCACATAGTTCAGCAGGCCAACTAGCAGGGGAGACAAGGGGAACAGGCAGCATGTCCAGTGCAGGCATGCTTGCACTTATTAAGATGAACAAAGGCTGGATTTCCTCAGACTTCTCTCCTCCACCGGTGGAAAGCAGCTTAACATAAAGATTCTTTAAGCTGGTACAGGAGAACCATGCACCCTCTATCACCCTAAAGAAGGGGAGAAGCAGCTTGGTCTATCCTTCTCTGATCTTCCTCCTCCTAATCCAGCATGTCATCACGCGGAACAGCCAATTCTTCAGAGGGCCAAAAAGCTCTGTAAAAACTAATTTTTTCGGAGGGCTGCCTCCAGGCTCTGTTAGCAAATTAAACAAGTAAGAGCTCCATATAAAAAAAATTCAGGGGTTCACCTATACTCTTGGAACACAAATTTTTCAATGGTACACCTATACTCTTGGTACACATTTTTCTGGGGTTTGCCTATACTCTTGGAACACAAATTTTTCAATGGTACACCTATACTCTTGGTACACATTTTTCTGGGGTTTGCCTATACTCTTGGAACACAAATTTTTCAGGGGTTTGCCTATACTCTTGGTACACAAATTTTTTTAAGGGGTTCGCCTATACTCTTGCTTAAGAAATTTTTCTGGGGTACACCTATATTCGTTGTACACAAATTTTTAAGGGGTTCGCCTATACTCTTGGTCAACAAATCTTTCAGGGATTCGCCTATATAGTCTTGGTACACAAATGTTTCAGGGCTCCGCCTATACTCTTAAACAAATCTTGCAAGGTTTCACCTACACTTTTGGTAAACAAATCTTTCAGGGGTTCACCTGCACTCTGGGTAAAAAACGTTTTGTTATAGATTGGGTTGTTGGATTGTAGAGTTGTATATAAGTACTGGCATCTGAGTCCCCTTAACCCCTTAGTGACGAAGCCAAATTTTGGAAATCTGACATGTGTCACTTAACATATCATAACTGCGTAAAGGCTGTGCATATCCAAGTGATTCTGACATTGTTTTTTCGCCACATGTTGTACTTCATTTGGGTGATAAAAATAAGCCGATAGCATTTGTGTATATTTATTAAAAATGCCAATATTGGGAAATTTTGAAAAAAAATTGTGATTTTTTCAACTGTAATATCTCAAATATATTGTACAAATTTTTGCTCAGATATATATTTCCATCTGTTCATTTTATTCTGGATGCACATTTGAAAAACTTTCGTTTAACCATTTAGGAAACGTACAAATTTAACATTAATTATCAACATTTTGAGGAACACTTTATTTTCCGGCACCAAGCCAAGATTGCAAAGGCTCATAGGTGTCAGAATAATAGATACCCCCACAAATGACCCTATTTTAAAAACTACACCCCTTAATGTATTCACTAAGGGGGGGGGGGGGGTCATGAGTATTTTGATCTCAGTTTCTTTTCAGGAATTAAAGGAGTTGTCCGGCCACACAGGGTAAAAATTTTTATAATGCTGCTGCTTCCCTTTCAATAAGGATAGTAACAGACAGCATACAGGGGCTCAAACCGGCCAGCAGATCAGCTGCAATGTCAGTTTATTACCTTAGACTGATCTTCTCTGCAGTTTTCAAAGATGGCGCCTCTGTGCTGCCTTCTCACATGCCCTGCGCCCCCCCCTCTTCTGTGTGCGCGCTCCCGATGGTAGTAAGACATGAAAAGGCAGGATTTCCCTCAGCTCACGTCCTAGCCCCGCCCACGACACGCCCACCTCTATTGAACTGCTCTACAGTCTCTCCCCGCCCAGGCCCCGCCCCCTGCTAAAGTAAAGTAAAACATTTCCCCACACACACACATGCCCTCATAGTGCCCCTCTCACAATGACCCCCCCACACTTCTGTCAGCCGGGTCAATGCACATACACATCACTGCACCCCCCCCTTCCCCTGCACACATCCATCCATCCATCCATCGATCTCTCCCACTCCACACACCCCTCCTTCCCCCGGGACTTCTGTCAGCCGGTCCGTGCACATACACACACATCACTGCACCCCCCCCCCCCCCCTTCCCCTGCACACATCCATCCATCCATCCATCGATCTCTCCCACTCCACACACCCCCCCTTCCCCCGGGACTTCTGTCAGCCGGTCCGTGCACATACACACACATCACTGCACCCCCCCCCCCCCCTTCCCATGCACACATCCATCCATCCATCCATCGATCTTTCCCACTCCACACACCCCCCCTTCCCCCGGGACTTCTGACAGCCGGTCCGTGCACACCACACACACATCACTGCACCCCCCCTCCCCCCCCCCCCGTGCACACATCCATCCATCCATCTCTCCAACATTTTTCCCCTTCTCCCCTACTCCCCTTCTCCCCTTTCACATACTTTTAAAGTCCCGACGGTGTCTTCTTGGCTCTTGTCCAAGCAGCGGCAGGCAGTCACTCACTCCGCTCTGGTATATGAAACCAGGAAGTGAGTGTACTGCGCATGCGCCGACCGGCGGCGCGCGTCCCCTGCGATGATGAGGTAAAGAGCGCGGTCCCGGCAGAAGAAAGAAGGACTGCGCATGCGCGGAAGGGAAGAGGAGCGTTCCAGCGCCGACGAGAGCTGCTGCCGGCCCGACAAGAAATGCAGAAGATTTCTTGTCGTAACCTGGGACGACCGAGGGTCAACACGGGGGGGGGGGGGGGGGGGCACCCCTAAAGGTAAGTCCAAAACTTCTGTTTGCTTCATTTTCCATGCACAATGTATATTACAAAGTGCATGGAAATGGGCAAACAGAAGTAATGAGACATGATGTTTCTGGCCGGACAACCCCTTTAATGCAATTTAGAGTAGAAAAAATAAAATTTCATATTTTTGCAAATGCGTAATTTTAAACACAGGATTTTTTTCTATAGTGCACATGAAAATGAGGATTTACACCCCAAAATTCATACCCTCGTTTGTCCCGTGTTCAGAAATACACCCATTGTGGCCCTAATCTTCTGCCCATATGCACAACGGGGCCAAAACCGAAAGGAGCAGCTGGTGGCTTTCAGATCAGACATTTTGCTTGAAGGCGTTTTAGGCCCCATTGCTCACTTGTAGACCCCCTTGAGCGGCCAAAACGATGGAGAACCCCACATATGACCTCAGTTTGGAAACTAGACCTCTTAGCGCATTCATCTAGGGGTATACTGCGTATTTTGACCCAGGGGTTTTTGAATGAATCAAAGCAAAGCAGAAATAAAAAAAATACGTTTTTTTTATTCAATTATGTAATTTTAAAAACATTTTTTTTGGACAGCAGACATATGAATGGAGGCTTTCACCCAAAAATGGATACTCCTGTTTGTCCCGTGTTCAGAAACATACCCATTGTGGCCCTAATCTTCTGTCTGTATGCACAAGGGGGCCCTAACCGAAAGGAGCAGCGGGTGGTTTTCAGAAGAGACATTTTGCTTACAGGTGATTTAGGCCCCATTGCTCACTTGTAGACCCCTTGAGCAGCCAAAACGATAGAGAACCCCCACAAATGACCCCATTTTAAAAACTAGACCCCTTAACGCATTCATCTAGTGGTGTACTGCGTATTTTGACTCCACCGTTTTTAAATGAATCAAAGCAGAGGAAAAAAAATTAGGATTTTTGCTTTTTTTGGCAATGATGTCATTTTAAAAATAGTTTTTTTTGTACAGCACACATGGGAATAAAGACTTTCACCCCAAAATGTATACCCCCATTTGTCCCGTGTTCAGAAACATACCCATTGTGGCCCTAATCTTCTGTTTGGATGCACATCGGGGCCCAAACTGAACAGAGCGTCAAACTTTAACTGTCTTTTAACTTTTAGGTGATTGCCATTATCCATTGGATAATGGCGATCACGTGACCGAGGATGCTCACTGCGGCCCCCCATAACATCTCCAAGCTCTTGGCTACCTTTAGTAGCCAGGAGCAAGGAAATTTTAAATTTCTTCTTGCCCTCCCCAGCTTCTGCGCTTGTGTCCGCCATTTTGGCAAAGTGCACATGCGCCAAAACTGGGCAAAGGTCCACGGATAAGGATCCCGTCAGGGGACATCGCTGGTGGCCTTATTTAAGTAATTTCACCTCCCCTCATGGATCCGATCCGTGACGGGAGGTGAAAATTGAGCTTTTTTTTTTACTTTTATGTGATCGCCGTTATCCATTGGATAATGGTGATCACGTGACTGGGAAAAGTGTACCATGGCACCCCATGAAATCTTCAGGCTCTTGGCTACATTTAGTAGCTAGGTGCGGGGAGATTTTAAATTACCTCGCCAATCTGTGGCTTTTGCGCCTGTGTCTGCCATTTTGGCGGCGGACGCATGTGCAGAAGTCGGGCAAGGTCCGCAGATAAATCTGGGGGCTTTAGGTACCTAATTTCATCTCCCCTCATGGATATGATCCATGAGGGAAGATGAAACAAATTTTTTCTTTTTTTTCACTTTTCAAACTTTTTCTTTTACTTTTACATGATCGCTGCTATCCATTGGATAGCAGCGATCATGTGACTGGGAACTGCATACAGAGGCTCCCGGTGACAGCTCCCTGCTCTCGACTACTCATACTAGCTGGGAGCAGGGAGTTTTTGAATTTCGCAGGCCTCCCAGCTCTCTGCGCATGCGCGTGACGTAATGCGCCTGGCGCGCAGACGCCGGCGGCAGGGCCTGGGAGAAGCAAGAAGATGCCGGACAGCGCGAAGGACCGGGGGTGAGTACTCTCAGCTCCCTTTACGGATCCAATCCGTAAGGGGAGCTGAAATCTTAACTTTTTACAACTTGTCATTGACTTTAACACGATCGCCGGTATCCGGTGGATAGCGGTGATCGCGTGACTGGGGGTGGGGTCCCGCGGCCCTGGATGATAGCTCCATGCTGTCGGCTACCTCCAATAACCGGCAGCATGGAGCTTTCACGTCCTGAGCCTGCAGGGCTTCCATGCCTAGAGGATGCATGTTTCTACGTCCTCTAGGAATTAAGCCCAGCAGGCCAGGACGTAGAAACACTATGGGGCCGTCACTAAGGGGTTAATGCCCACGTTTGCGGCTCCTGACAATTTTGTGACAGAGGTGGCATGGGATTGGAATAATTGAAACCCAACAATCCTTTTTAGGACTACAACTCCACTTTCATGCATCATCAGTTTGGCTCCCTGGGACAAGTAGTGCACCCAAACCATTCACAAGCATGTATACTGTTACCGATTCTATACAGTATACTGCTACTGGTGTACACAGACTATATAGGAATTAACAAAAATCCTGTCATACTGCATTTGTTTTTTTTTTTGGTTTTGGCTAAAAGCATTTGCATAATAGGCCCAAGTGTTATATAGTGCAAATGGAGAGGACACACAAGAATGTGCACATTTTACACTGACTATTTTTGGCTTAAAGCGTACGCAAAATAACTCGCAGTTTGCGTAGCATTTTGATGCAGTGCATTATACAACATGATGAAGACTAGGGGTAAGGGTCGAGGACAAAGACATGGACGTGGGCACCCAAATAAGGGTGTGGGTAGAGGCTGAGGTCCTGGGTGGGGTGAAACAGTGCCTGCTTTGCCCACTCTAATTTCTTCATAGTTTATGCTGTCCTTGCTCCCTTCGGCAAAGTAGGCGAAGGGGTGCGCCTTACACCGTCTGGGATGGGGACAGCTGGATGCTGCGATGGGAAAAATTTTCAGTACGCTGTGGACGCAGACTCGTACCTGCGTCCTGGGGGGGGGGGGGGGGGGGGAATTGGACAGCAATGCCAGCATGTAGCACAGGAGAAGAGGCAGTGGTGTCACCCGCAGGCAGTGATTGTCCTTCGTTGCACCTAGTGTGGTGCTTAGCTAAGATGTGCCAGCACATGCGCCTTGCTGATTATGGTCTGGCCCAACTAAATTGTTATGGGGGGTGACCACCAGGCTTGTGCCCACAATTTGGCTTAATAGTGTGACCTGGGGGCCTCAGTGGCATCCATGCATGCTGTCCCTGCTGTTCCCTATCCGTTCCTGTGGTGTTTCTATCACTTTCTGAGGTTTTCAGGTGATTCACACAACCTCCCCTATGCGGAGCATGGGTCACCTTGAAAAATGCTCGAGTCTCTCATTGACTTCAATGGGGTTTGTTACTCGAAACGAGCTCTCGAGCATCACGGAAGGTTCGACTCGAGTAATGAGCACCTGAGCATTTTGGTGCTCGCTCATCTCTAGTGGTAAAGTCATTTTATATAGAATATATATGCATTTGAGACATAATTTACTAAAAAAACTGGTAATGTATTGATCTAAAGTGGAAATGCTAAGAAAATTGTAGATCAATATATCAGTTGATTGCTTTTGCTATTAGCTTGTAGAGTGGAAAGATGTAGCATCCTGCTAGTATAAGTAGTGAAGGGATTAAATGTAACCATTTCTATACACCAGTGAGTGTATGTTACTGGGTTAAACAGATAAGATAGTTTCCAGTCCCCCTCCCTTGCATTCCTTTAACATGTGCTAATGACTATCTCATTGTCTCTGAAAAGTCTGTTATAGTCACATCTTAAAAGGTGTGAAGTTATGTTAATCATTTCAAGTATAGCCTATCATATATTTATTAGTTTCAGAGGTATGTACTTTTCCTGTGATGTCATTTATGATATATAAATAGAGATGAGCGAGCACCAAAATGCTCGAGTGCTCGTTACTCGAGTCGAACTTTCAGTGATGCTCCAGAGTTCGTTTCGAGTAACAAATCCCATTGAAGTCAATGGGCGACTCAAGCATTTTTGTATATGACTGGTGCTCCGCTAAGGTTTTTATTTGTGAAAATCTTAGCAAATCACCAAAGTCATGTAAAAAACACAGAAATGGATAGGGCAGGCGAGGAGCAACATGCAGGGCTGCATTTCGGGCTCCGAGGTCTCACTATTAACCCACAATAGTGGCAAGAGTGACACCCCCCCCCCCCCTTGCACTGTCAGCATAACGATCGTTCTCCTCTGCCACAGCTGTAACAGCTGTGGCAGAGAAGGACGATGTTAGCCCATTGAATTCAATGGAGTCGGCAATACAGCCGGCTTCATTGAAAGCAATGGGCTGCCGGCGAGCGCTGTATGAGTTTTCGGGAAGGGCTTAAAAATATAAGCCCTTACCTGAAAAAAAGATTTTACTGTAAAAAAGAATAAAAATGCAGGCATTCTCTTCAATGGAGCCGCTGCTGCTGCCGGCGACTCCATTGAAGACAATGGTCCGCTGGCACACCTGAATTCTTTTTCAGGGAAGGACTTTACATATAAGCCATTCCCTGGAAGTGAATTAAAAGTGATTTAAAAAAACAAAAAATTAGATACTCACCTCCCTTCAGCTGCCGGGGCACAGCCACGTGTTCTCCTGCTGTCCCCTGCACTGTGGTGCTGAACTGCTGTCATTCAGCTGAGAGCTGGGCTGAGCCAATCAGAGGCAACACTCACTCACCCATTCATGAATTCCTGAATGGGTGTGAGTGAGATCTGCCTCTGATTGGCTCAGCGCTGAGCCAATCAGGGGCATGCCTGACTCACACCCCCTTCACACCCACTGCAGGCCAGCCGCGCTGAACTCCGTCTGCCGGGACAAGGTGAGTATATATATATATATATATATATATTTACACATTTCTGGATGAATTGCAGGGAAGGGCTTATATATTTAAGCCCTTCCCGACAATTCATCCCGCGATCGCCGGCAGCCCATTGCTTTCAATGGAGCCGGCTGTATTGCTGGCTCCATTGAATTCAATGGTCAGTGCTCGTTTAATCGAGACGAGTACCGCCTGGTGCTCGTCTCGAGTAACGAGCATCTCGAGCACCCTAATACTCGAACGAGCATCAAGCTCGGACGAGTATGCTCGCTCATCTCTATATATAAACCATATGCAACTTTGAATGCATTAGAAATCATTTGATACCACAACAGCGTGGTGAGATTTGCATTTTGCCTAAAGGCTCATGCTTCTACATAAGATCTGAGATTGTCTTCTCCATGGTAAACAAAACAAATTCTCAACAAAGGGGATCTGCCTAACAGCAAGGTAATCACCCCGATAAGGACAGCCCTACGCTTGGACCTGACTATCCCTGACAGAAAACAGACATGAAGTACTGAAACACAGAAACAAAGACACTGCACAGAACTAATATGCTACAGAAATGAGAATGAAGCACAGACAAAAGGAATTGGACACACATACAGATACAGGGCAAAGGAACAAACAGGACATGCAGATAAAGGTCAAAATAGACTTAAACAGTCAAGAGACAGAAGCCCTAGCAGTGGCATTACCAGAAGAAGCCGCAATACTGAGACAACCAGGAAGTGCATCAGCTCTGTTTAAATAGGGAGTGATTGGCCATTAATCCCACAGCTGAGCTGAGAGGCAGAGGGGCTGGTTAACCCTCTCAGTGCTAGATGAAAACAGACAGATAGGGTCCATATGCACAGGAATAGCAGAATTATGCCTGCGGTTGCGCAGGCGAGCAGCAGACATGAGTAACAGATCTTACATGTGTTAACATGTACATTAGATACGGGGTCACTTACTTTTCTCCCTGCACCTTGGATGTAACTGTTTGTAATTGCAATTTACATACAATCAAACCAAATTATTGCATAAAGCCGAAGAATTCCAGAGGATTCAGGTACTTGTTCTTGTAACTGTATTAAGCCCTACAACAGGTATGGCCTAAATTGCATAAACACTTGGTTGGCACAGAGGTTTTATGTCTGCCATGACAACTCACTGGTAAGTTACAATCATGTAGTGGGGTTGACAAAGGGCACCCCCAACCCCCCTCCCTAACAGTGCCAAGTCATTGTTGAGCACTGCATCTAGAAGGTAAAAGGGCGAGGATTAGAGTTATCTCTCATACCGGCCTTCACAGTAGGATCTTTGCTGTTAGGTACAGCGGGCAACTGCTGGTGATGGTGCCATCGCCATGATGTAATAGTATGTTGCTTCGCTGGATCCACTTACTGTGAAGTACTTTTATGTCATGTAGGAGAGAATTAGAAAACTTCTTCATTCTCAGTTCCTGCTCCTGGCTCTTCCATCCTCCCCCCCCCCCCTGCAGATGAGGACGACGTATATCGGCTCGGCATGAAAACCGAGCCGATATACGTTCGTGTGAATCCAGCCTTAACCTGTGGCCTCTGTCAGACCAGGTCATGGGTGACATTGAATCCTCTGTGACAGGAAACTTTAGACTATATCATTTTGCATAAATTCAAACACTACACAACACAGAACAAGGTTGGGCGGCGGAGTAGGACATTTCTGTTGGTTTATTTCTGCCCTCCACGGTCCTAGTGAATGTTGTGGGACAGTCTGAGCTCTGCTCCACATCAGCAACCACCTTCACATTTCCATCATTCTCTCAACCTCAGTTGTTGAAGTCTTTCAGTTATGGCTTTTGCTGTTCCAGTAACTACACTCTGTCTCTGTGTCTTACTTCTGGAGTTAATGATGGGAATATTTAGTAATGCTTTCATCATCAGGACCATTCTCGTCAGCAAGAGCAGAACACGAGATTTGAAAGTCATTGGGAACATCCTGCTTGTTCTGGCCATCTGTACTCTCTGCCATTCCTGCATGTTAGTATTTAATACTTTCACCTATTTATTGAATGATTGGATTTACGTCTTCCACTATTTATTCTACACCGTTAGGTTCCTGGTTGTTTACACCACCAGCTCCACCAGTTGGTTCTCCTCCTGCCTCTGCTTCTTCTACTTTGTTAAGATTGTGAACATCGGCTCCGGTGTCTTCATGTGGATTCAGATGCATATTAACAAAGTCATCAGCTGGATGATAGTTGTGTCAGCGCTGGTGTCGGCAGTGAGCAGTTCCTTGTATATCGTAGAACTAAAAAAACATTTTGCCAGGAACACTTCAGCCACAATCATCAACAACGACCAACAACATGTAACGAATCAAAGAATTAACCCAAATCTGTTTTTCTTTTTTAACTGTGCACCAATCTTCATCATGGTCGTTATGAGCGTATCAACAGCGATCACCCTGATGAAACACAGACAAAACAAAAGCAGCAACCTGGCCACCTCCACCGGTATCAATATGTCCATCTACAGCAGTGTGATCTGCACTATGGTCTATTTCGCTGTGTTTTACAGTTTAACAGTGGTCATCACGGTTCTGTATTCTCTGAGTATTTTTGACACGCAACATCCAGCATTTTGGGTCATGTACGCATATATAAATTTTTATCCTGTATCTCAGTCGGGTTTCATCATCTACGGCACCCCACACCTGAAGAAGGCCTGGCTACAGATGCTGTATTCTGTGAAATGCAATGGTTTGTGAGCACACGGCACTAGACGGCCTTCATACGTCCCATTCCTCTCGATAGAACAAAAGTGGAGTCTTCTTCTAATGTCCCTATGTTGAAGATTATCGCTGTAATGAAGTTATCTGCTGCCTCCAGGTCCCATTCTAACATTCATTTAGATCTGAGCTCCGCTGTCCATCTTCAGTCTCCCCACTTGTTGAAAACCAACCTAAAAAAAGTGTAAACAAAAAAACAAAAAAGTATGCTTACCTCTCTGCAGCTGACGGGGCTCAGCCGCATCCAGCCGACTCTTCTCCTGAACTATTCTCACTAGTATTCATCAGGCGGGGATTTAAAATCCCAGCCTGCTGAGTGGGCTGCATCTGATTGGCTGAGCACTGTTACCAATCAGAGGCAGCTCTCAGCTATTGAATGACAGCTAAGAGCTACCTCTGATTGGTCACATTTCACAAAAGAAAACCTTAGCAGAGCACCAGTCATATACAAAAATGCTCGAGTCGCCCATTGACTTCAATGGGGTTCGTTACTCAAAACGAACTCTCGAGTATCACTGAAAGTTCGACTCCAGTAACGAGCACCTGAGCAATTTGGTGCTCGCTCATCTCTAGTTACAATTTTTTTAAAGGGGGGAGGAAAAAACGAAAATGGAAAAAGAAAAATGGCCGCGTCATTAAGGGGTTAAAAGCTGTGGACATAATGTGAGCATCATTAAAAACAAAGAAGGGAATCATTTTAAGACTAGAGGTATGATAAAGGGGGCATTAATAAAGACTGGGGCCATAAAAGGGGTGACATATTATTTGTATTGCTGCTCTCATCATCACTGCAGAGAGAACCTCCCACTGCAGCCACCTGTGGCTTCAGCAATATGGCCCGCTTCCTCAGTGCCACACAACGCCACCAAACATGGTGCCCTGCACATCCTCTGCTTCCCCTCCCAGACGGGGAACTGAACGAGGCCTATCGCCACGGTTGTGGACTGCTTCTCTCGGAACATACAATAGGCCCAACCAATAACCCTGAGAGCCATGGATTTCAGCTTTGCATTGCTCCACACGCTGTCACCTGAACAGACTGAATGTGATTGGTAGTATATTTTAGTCTTTGGGTCCCACTTTTAATTTTGCCCAGGGCCACACTTTGTCTAAAACCAGCTCTGTGCAGTGCAGCTGCAAATCTATGTCCTCCACTACTGTGTACTTCAGGGCTACATTCCAGATATCCGCTGTGGTGAGACCAGCCCTTTAAGGGTTTCCATACAACTGAGATAATGGTCTACTGAAGAAGGAAAAATGATTAGTGCAGCTGGATGGAGAAACGAGGAGGATCTCTGATCCTCTACTGAGGACCTGGACATTCCACAGGAGCAGCAAAGAAGCGTCTTCTCCAGGGCACGGACATGGGTGGACTAAAGACCCTTGTTTGTGTCATCTCATTAATGCTTCAGGCAAGCGCAAGAGTCCTGGCCAGTGTCTACATCATCACCAATATTCTTCATGAGAGACATGAGGACTGGAAGTAAGATCTGGATCCCTCTGGGCCTGTTTAATATCTATTTCTTCATCATAACATCTGGCAGCGTCTTTGGTGGTTTCTTTTGGCGCATGATCTGATGGATCACCTCCATGTTATACTTGCTCACCATGAACTGCATCTCCTCATTCTCCTGGCTTAGCATCAACCTCATCTTTCTTTACTTCATCAACATTGTCAATGTGAAGTGCAGGTGTCTGGTTTGGCTGAAGATCAATATCAGCTCTCTTGTATCCTGGGTAGCACTGGCAACTAAAATTGTGTATTTTAGGAGCTTTTAGTGTATTTTTTATACTTCTCCATCAACAAGTAACACTTTAGTTTCCTCCTATAGTTCATGAATATAGTCCTAGTTGGGACTTTTGTGCCTTTACTTACCATTTTGGTCACCACCATCACTATAGCCATGCTTTTCAAGCAGCAGTATTACACAATGGAGCGAACATGGGACCTTCGGACAGCACCAAGATAGGAACCTACAAGAATGCTGTCTTCAGATATTGTGGTTATTGCTGTTTTTTATAATCTATGGTGATGGTGGTATTTTATATGGTGATGGTGGTATTTTATATGGTGATGGTAGTATTATATATGGTGATGGTAGTATTTTATATGGTGATGGTGGTATTTTATTTGCCTGTTTTCATTGAGTCGAGTCAGTGATTTGGGGTTTTTCTTAGCTGAAGTGTACATGGAAAGAGTTGACAAAATGTGTATAGAGCTGTACACAGTAATAATGGAACGATGAAGAGATTGCCTTCTTCAGATGTGGAGGGGGATGTTTGTGTTGTCACTTTCTTGTATTACCATACAGATACAACACAGCTCTGTGCTGCTTAGTTCACCTTGTGTACACTGTGCTCTGGATTAGATATGGCAGTATATGGTATCACAGAGCTGTGTCCTGTATAATATACACATGGTAGAGTGGAACCTGGGGCCACATGGTGAGCACCTGAAGGCGGCGTGTGACCCCCCCTAGTGACCAGTGACTAACTGCCAACTTGATTTATCCTAAATCCACAGTGAATACTGACAAAAAATAGTGAATAGTGTAGGATGTGTCCGAAAAGGTATGATCATGTGACAGTCGAGTTGGTGCCTATGTTAAGATTGGTCATGAGCAAAAGATCATAAACTCACAGGGGGGTAGATCTACTGAGGTTCAGGGTCCATGTATCAGTCCCTGGAGGTAGGTGTATAACTAGAAAAAGCTGGACCTCATAGCAGAATTTTAATTAGGCCCCTCATGAATGTGCACATTTACAAACGTCATGTGAAAGATAAGATACAGAATTCCCAGTCATTGTTACAAGGCTTGTATAAAGAGTCTAACTTTGGCTTGAAGAAATGCTGCCGTTCAATAGGTGGCACTGTGGAGGTATTATTCTATCTCCCTTATTTGTACCCAGAGGAACATGAATCACCTTTTGAATCTCCTCATTCACCGTCTAGGTGCTCTCCATAAGGAGAAAAGATGGTGTTTCTGGGCTAAGAAACAGACACTGGCGTAACTATAGGGGATGCAGTTGCACCCGGGCCTAGGAGCCTTAGGGGGGCCCATAAGGCCTCTCTTCTCCATATCAGGAACCCATTAAAATGAAAAAGCATTATAGTTTTGGACCCTGTTACAGGTTTTGTATTTGGGCCCAGAAGCTTCAAGTTACGCCTCTGGATACAGATACGCTTATCGTACTAAGTCCATAAAAAAAAAAATACACCTAAGCCATCAATTGTGCACCCACCCTTACAGGTTAAGGAATGCCATAACAGAGTTAAGCTCTGATCCAGACATAGCAGTCATTAAAGAAACAGCCATAGTGCACTATGGCGTTATCAGCACGCAACACTATTTACACAACGTAAGGTTTGAAAAATGTGTATTAAAATGCTGGTTTTGCATAAATAGCTATTATTGTAGCATGCCAACAATCCCCTTACCAGGGGGCTGTATCTTGTGTTATTTTAACTCAGACCACACCTTTTTCATTTCACCACACTTAAAAATGTTCAAACCACTGGACTTTAAAGGGGCTTTGCCATCTAAGACATATGTGGCCATGATGGGAACACCACTAAGAGGTGGATAGAGAAAGCGAAGCAAGTGGCAAATGAGGTTTAACACTGATAAATGTAAAGTTATGTGCATGAGCTAGGTAAATACATATCACTGTTGGAGTACTACTTTAAATTTAGAATCGGTTATAAGGCATCTGAGTTCTGTCATGTGTCCAAATTAATTAGCAATGATCATCAGAGAAAGAACAAGTGACACCAACAGTTTGAAGTCACCACTGTGCTCTTTCTGAGGGACCACCTCAGTCTATACTGCTTCTACTGAAATGTTAAAAATACTGTGCTCTCCCTATACTGCTGCAACGGAAATGTTAATCTGCTGCTTTGCCTATACTGCTTCTACGTAATTGTTACTGGGGCCTGTCTGTACTGCTACTACTGAAATGTTAAAAAAAACCTGTGCTCTCCCTATACTGGTGCAACGGAAATGTTAATCTGCTGCTTTGCCCATACTGCTTCTACGGAAATGTTACTGGGGCCTGTCTGTACTGCTACTACTGAAATGTTACTAATACTGGGCTCTGCCATACTGCTTCTACGGAAATGTTACTGGGGCCTGTCTGTACTGCTACTACTGAAATGTTACTAATACTGGGCTCTGCCCATACTGCTTCTACAGAAATGTTACAGGGGTCTGTCTATACTGTTGCTACTGAAATGTTACTGGGGTCTGTCCCTACTGCTGCCAATGAAATGTTACTGGGGTCTCTCCCTACTGTTAGTACTGAACTGTTACTGGGGTCTGTCTATACTTATACTACTGAAATGTTACAGGGGTCTGTCTATACAGCTGCAAATTAAATGTTACTGGGGTCTGTCCCTACTGTTACTACTGAACTGTTACTGGGGTCTGTCTATACTGGGGTCTGTCCATACTCTTACCACTGAAATGTTACTAATTCTGGGCTCTGCCTATACTGCTGCTACTGCTATCTTACAGGGTTGTGGAAACTGAGGCTTTCTAAAGACATGATGGCGGCTAGGCCGCACTACTTGGTTCCCAGGCGCGACAATTTTTCAGCAACGCGGTTACTGGGAAGGTGCATATAACCACGGACACGTGGACAGGACACGTACTGCCTCAAAAACATCCCCCTCCTCCTCCTCCAACAATGAAAACATTCTTGGCAAATGCTTTCGCAGTGGTCCATCTAGCAGCAGTCCAAGAATTTCACCTTAAACGACACAATAAAAAAGACTTCCCATAGGGAAGTTGTACCTGCCTGTGTCTGTTTATAAAAAAAACCCAGTCTGACTGGGGCATGCAGCGTGGGCCGAAGCCCACCTGTATTTTATCTGACGTTAGCTCTGCTGTCCAGGGCACTGCAATGGGATTTATTTATGTGGCTTCCTGGGACCCACCCATGCTGTGAGTGCACACGCAATTCACATAGGGGAGTTGTACCTGCCTGTGTCTACTTATAAAAAACCCCAGTCTGACTGGGGCATGCAGTGTGGGCCAAAGCCCACCTGTATCTAATCTGACGTTAGCTCAGCTGTGTGGGATTTATTTATGTACCGCCGGTGGGTTCCAGGGAGCCACCCATGCTGTGGGTCCACACGGACTTCACATAGGGGAGTTGTCTACAGTCCCTACAGTCCTCTCTGTTCCCTATCTCTCTCCTCGCCTGCCCCAACCTGGCTGCTGCTCACTACAACACCACTCTCAAACATGCCCTGGATGAAGCGGCGCCCCCCAGGACCCGAGCCATCCGATGTAGAACGCGGCTACCCTGGCTCACGCCTCAAATGCGCTTCATCCGGCGGTGCTCTAGAAGTGCTGAACGGCTGTGGAGGAAATCGCAAACGTCCGCAGACTTCCTCCACTACAAATTGTCATTTTTTTGTCTACAGATGTGCAGTCAGTATGTCATCCGTTTGTGGTTGTGTGCTCATTTTTTTACGTCTGCAAAATGAATTGAGACAAGGCGAATTCTTTTTTTTCTACATCTCTTATGAAATACATCTGGCACATGGATGGCATCGAAGTGAGGCACAATATATATATTTTTTTGAATCTCCACTGACTTGAATTGGCCAGTCTAGAAAAAAATCGCATCAAAATAGTGCATGCCATGACTTTTTTCTCTGGAATTGCCCGGCGCATTATTTCCCTATTCTATTTGCATTTGTCTATTTGTGTTTTCTGTCAGGTGACAGTAATTGTTTAAGGCCCATTTAGACACAACAATTATCGCTCAAAATTTGCTCAAAAGGTAACCGTTGCGTCTAAATGCGCTGCCATCGTGCACTAGTCATTCATCGCTGATTTTTAGCAAGCTAAAAGTCAGCAATGACTCATCAGCGCCGCGCACTGAGTTCTCAGCGGGTGGTGCTGTCAGCATTCTTTCAGCTAGCATCCCGCTGGCAGTTCTCAGCGGAATACCAGCTGAAAGCTCAGAGAACAAAGCAGCTGTTTGTATATACAAAGCAGCTGCTGTTCTCGGAGCTGTCAGCAGTTCCCACTCCACCTGCATTTAACTCGTAAGTAGCAAATTAGCTACTTGAAAGTTTATGCAAAGAGGATCGCTCAAAACTGTCGCTCAAACGATTTTTGAGCGATCATCTTTCAGTGTAAATGGGCCTTTAGACAATACCTCGTGCTACATTGTCTTTTCTTCCTGCAGGTTAAATACATTGTGCTGAGGGGGTATATTGGTGGGTTATATTGATAAGCATTGTTACATTTAAAAAGCACCTCTAGTCTGCTTGTGGGTTGCAGTCTCCATTGCTTTGCACAGGTGAATAATTAGGAACAGGGTTGCTCAGCCTTATAAATTGTACCTGTTGAGGAGCTACCTGTGTTCATTCCATTCCAAATGGAGGAGGAGGAAGGAGAACTTCAGGTAAGAGCTTATCTAACAAGGACTTAAGGGTGGGTTTACACGGGACAAGTGTTGGGCAAACGATGCCCAACACTCGTCCCTGTGTGTCCTCGCTGCTGTGCACGGGAGAGTAGAAGCGCTGGCTCGCTCACAGAGGGGCCAGCAGGGGGCAGTGTGGCTGCAGGAGATTTCTCTCCTTGCTCTCCCTTGCCACTCTCCATTGACATAACACACTGACCGTTCAGTACTGAACGGCTGTTATTTATACTGAGCGATCGGCTCATCCTTTAGCGGCATATGCTGCATAAATGATGGACAATGAGCTGATCACTCAGTGTAAATAGTGGCTGCTCAGTACGGAACGGGTGCTATGTTATGTCAATGGAAAGGGGCAGGGGAGTGAGGAAAGAAATCTCATGCAGCCTCCCCACTGAGAGCCAGTGATACAAGCTCCCGTGCAGGTGCACGGGAGCTAGTATGTGCGGGGACGAGTGTCAGGCATCGTTTGCCCAACACTCGTCCGGTATTAGTGTATCTTGACGCCACCAGTAATTCCTGGTGGAGTCAAGATTGACAGGGGGTGACGCCCCTGTACCCGATTGGCTGCAGAGGTGGATGGGCTGCAGGTCCTGGAAGCCCACTAAAGATGAATGGCAAAAGCATACAGTGTCTACCCGTGCCCTTGTTCGTTCCTGGAACTGTACAGCGTGCTTAGCAGCACATACAGAACTGTAGCAAAAAGCTACTTCCGCGGCTGCACAACGCCTTCAGCCGTCAGGGCCGGCGTCAGCAGGGACACCACAGCGGCATGAAGCACCTTCCCTGGTAGCGCTGCAGGACGGAGGCCATAGGGCCATGGGACAGAGACGGACCACCGGCAGATGCTGTCTTCCGCAGTAAGAGGAGGAGAGCTGGTGGGTGAGACAGCGCGGGGGAACAGTGACTGCCGGCGGCCACTACATTGCGGCAGAGGCGACAGCGGCTTCCGTGCCGACCTTTCTGCAGTGACAGAACACGTGGCACCACAGCGCGGCTGCAGACAGCGAGGGAGCGGCAGCGCGGCATGGGCAGCTATTAATGAAGTGAGGCCACTGTCACAGCCGACGGATACAACGAAGAAGGCAATCTTACTCACTGCCAGGACCTGAGAGCCCGAGCAGGGGGAGGCAATGAGATGGGTGGGGGCGTGCCCAGTCTGTCAAGCAGGCTGTATCTTGACACCACCCACAGTTCTGGTGGCGTCAACATACACTAATACCCACTCGTCCTGTTTAAATGAGCCTTAAGTGAGCCTGCTTGCCTGACATAATTGTAGTTTGTGTTTTGGAGTCAGGGACTTTGAAAAAGTCATTTGAATTTAATTACTGTTTATCTATTTGAATTTTTTCATATACTACTTTCATCTAATCTCCCTGTACGATCCCCATCTAGAATGTGCTCCATGACTGACAATGCCATCCAGTGTATATCTTGTGCCATGTATGTAGTCCTTGAACAGCCGACTGCATACTGCTGTATGAGATGTGAGCGTGTTGCATGTTTGGAAGCCCAGATCCTGGATCTAAATGAGCAGCTTGCAACACTGGGATGTATTGACACCATGGAAAGGAGTTTGCTGCTCACTAAGCACTAGCTAGGGCAGATGTGGGGGGGTGGATGATAGTATGGGGGTGCAAGATGATCAGGCAGCTAGCTGGGTGACAGGAGGAGGGGTAGAGGGATGAGATCCATGGAGGCTAGTCCTGAACTGGAACACCCCAACAAGTCAGCAAAATTGGCAGATGAGGGTAATGCCATTACAAGATTTGTGCTGCTGCAGCACGACATGCCCTCTGACCGCCAGGGAGATGACTGCTCCAGTAAGAAGGGGAATAGGAGCACTGGGCAGACTATACAGGGGGACAGACAGGGCAATCTAATGTTGTGTCCCAGAACGTCATCCTGGTCCCCTCCATATTTGTCATATATGTATTGTCTCATGCAGATGCACTGTGCAAAACTGTCATGTCACTTTTCTGTATGTGTGTTGCACAACTGCAGCGTCTGAAGGGTTAACTCCCATATAATCATTGCCTGTCAGCTCTGCTGCTGTCATGTGGTACAAGTGAGGTTATAAATGTGAGTGTCTGAGAGCGGGGAGGGAGTTCAGCTTGACCTGGAGTGCCAACACAGAGTCGCATGGGAGCACCATCAGCTTCAATGTTGGCGAAAATGGAAGAGGAGGAACGACTTCCGGTATCGCATGGAGTGTGGATGTAGAGGAGTGAGTCCTCTCCAGAGACAGAGAGCACACCAAACCTAAATGGCTATTAAAACAGGTACCCCGTTCACACTACAGTCATGCTTTATCCTGTGTGGCCGTCCGCTAATAGGATCCCCACACAGAGGTACGTGATTGTGACACCCATGCAGAGAATGTGCGGGCTGCATTTAGGCTAAGCCTTCTACTAAGTGTTTTTCTTGCCAGAGTGTGTGTGGAGAGGTTCCTGCCTTCTTATCTACTGTCCAGGACCGGTGACATATAGATAACGCAGACTATAGGCCCATATTGTTCCTGTGTATTTTTGCCTCCCAACCTCTGAGCTTCTGCCTGTAACTTTTTCCAAGTGAGTGATACCTGTGATTGCCTGTTATATCAAGTTTATACAAGTAAAGTTTGCAGGGTCTCAACCGTTCCAGAGGTCCCGAGGTACGCTACACAAGTCTCTGTGTTTATTATTCCGCCATATATAATAACGGTATGGGAACGGTGGCTTCACAAACCTGACAACTACTACCCCCTCATCCTGAGGACTGCTGGCCCTATTCTTTGTTGCAGTAACTTACCCAGGGACCAGCAGTTGGTAAGTGCCACCGTGACAGGTCCATGCACTACACCCTCCCAACTCCAGCCGTATGCTTCGGTAGAGAGTCATTACTTCCAGTCTATCAGAATATATTTACTGTGCTAGTTACAGTTTTTGGCATCTCTCACAGTACATATATATATATATATGTCCCTACTGTCCATTATACAGCCACACAGCCTGAGGATTGTCGAACGGTGTGTTGTCTTCCTGGCACTTGAGTTCGGTTTGACCGATTACTGGGAGGTGCTGATGAGGATCCAGCGGACATGGTGCATATTGGTACTAATGACAAAGTCAGAGGTTGATGGAAGGTCCTTAAAAACGATTAGTGTTCACTTTTGCTCGTCTGAAAGATAATTTTTCCATCTAAAAGCACCTTAAGATGCCAAACGTTAGGACCATTGTAGGCTCCCCAGCTGTCGTAGCGATTAGAGATGAGCGAACGTGCTCGTTTAGAGCAATTACTCGAGCAAGTATCGCTTTTTTCAAGTAACTGCCTAATCGGGGTGAGCGGGGGGTAGAGAGGGCTCCCCCCTGTTCCCCCCTGCTACGCCTCGCTCCACCCCGGCACCCCGAAATCTTTTCGCCCGAGTAGGCAGTTACTCGAATAAAGCGATGCTCGTTCGAGTAATTGCCCTAAACGAGCACGTTCGCTCATCTCTAGTAGCGATCCAGCAGCACCATTCTGACATCCCCGATGTGAAGATAATACATCATTGTGAGCAGTCTGCACTGTGTGATCGGGGGTGTGGAGATGGTGCCCACAGATGAGATCCCCACCCTAATACTATCTCAGCCCCAAATCCTCTGAGCCCTTTAGGCCTGGACTCCATGAGACCTCTGACGTGTCCGCAATTATCAGCAGCAGAAGTTGCTTTCTAGACCTCCGTGGATCGGACTTCTTCTCGATTGAATGATCTCTTGAGGCTCGGAGGAGTCCGCATTTATCTTTCATCCTTCCTGAATAGTTTTCGTACTGTGTCCGGGGGCATTATCCTGCGTCGAACACATCGGCTTCAAGAACAGACTGTTGATGTCACATGTGAACATCTTTGGAGCGCTGCTGGTGGTTTCCTGTTTTGATGTGACTCCTACCCCTGGATTAGCACCCTGCTCCTATTCTAGTAGAGTGAGAACTGAGCCATCCTCCCAGCATTAAGCCCCCACCATTCACCTCTGAACTTTGACCCCGTGAAGTGTCATTGTGTAACATCATGTTTACATTCTCATGCAAGAGACAAAAGTTTTCACAGAAATGTCTTCATTTCAACAATCTGCAGAGCAAGACATGAGGTGAGGAGCGCAGGGGTGATAGTGAGTGGGGTGTCCGTAGTAATAGTGAGAGAAGTGCAGACTAATATGTGGAGTGCAGTATGTAATAGTGAGTGGAGTGCAGACTATTCTATTGGCTGCTGAGTGCAATAGTGAGTGGGGTGCAGAGTATAATAATGAGTGGGAGGCAGACGGTAATTGTGAGTGGGGTGCAGAGTGTAAGAGTCAGTTGGCTGCAGACTAATACGTGGAGTGCAATAGTCAGAAAGGTGCAGTCTAATATGGTGTGGATTGTAATAGTGAGTGGGGGCAGAGTGCCATTATATGAGGTGCTGCAGGTAAGAGTAAGGGGATGCAGTATGTAATAGTGAGTGAAGTGCAGACTATTATATTGGCTGAGTTCAATAGTGAGTGCGGTGCAGAGAGTCATGTGAGCTGCTGTATGTAATAAGGGGGAGCAGACTATTATGTGGGGTCCTGGTGTAATAAGTGGGGTGCAGTATGTAATAGTGTGTTGTGTAACACTGGGGTGCAGAGTCGTGTAGAAGTGAGGACAGTGTGTGGGGTACAACGGGGTTCAGGTTTTTTTTTTATAGTGAGACAGCGCTGTTGGGTGGGAGGGGATCAGTACCATCTTGAACTGCATGATAATTTCATGATCTTTTAACTTCTTGCCCCTAGATGATGGCATCCAAAGACCTCCGGTTTCTTCTGCCCCGTTGCCGCTTGCAACAACTGGCTCGGGACTGGCTGGCCCATGGTTGGACTTTTCTGGGTGGGCTGCTTCCTGTGGTGGAGAAGGGTATCAGGAGGCCGTACTACTGTGCAAGTCTGCAGGGGTGCTGGCAGGTAGCCCCTTTTTCGATGCCGTTTGTAAAGAGGCCAACTGCAGCGTGGAGTGGGAGCGTGATGAAGGCGCATGGCTGGAGCCGGTGACAAGAGTGGCCACAGTCCGAGGTGACATCTCTACACTGTCCTGAATAGGGAAGCTTGATTCCCCTCTCCCCAATGAGTACATTTAGCGCCTCAGAAGTCTCACCATAAAATAGTTTTTTTACATCTTGGTTATACCTTCAAGACACGGGCAGTCGCCGTAGTGCCAGTCTCACAGACGTGCCTATACAGGGAGGACTGGGCGCTACTAGACCTAATAACTTGTGCAGGGCCCAACTAGATGAAGGATAATTAGCATCTTGCTCATGGTCCTTCCTGGGGATCCATATTGCAAGATAATAATGTCAGCTGGATGGTTTTTAAGGTCCCTTTTCATCAGGTGATGATACTATATTACATTCCAGGTCATGTCAATGATCTCTTACTGGCAGAACGACCGGCGCTCAACGCCCTCTCCCGGGTCAGTGGTGTGGCCACACTGGCAAGACAAGTATCAGAGCAGGCACGGGCCACAGAATGGACAGGCCAGGTGATGGGTACCCGGAAGACCACACCTGGATTCCGCCTGCCAGAGAAGTACGGCCTCCTGGTAGGAGGAGCAGGAACACACCGCTACGGGACTGGTGATCTGGTCATGTTGAAGGATAACCATATATGGGCAATGGGAGGAGTCAGAAACGTGAGTATAGGCGGATTGTGTTCACACATTGCGTGTTTGTTGCAGAATTTCAGGTGTGGAATGAGCACCAAAAAAAAGTACAGTACAACGTTGGTGAGTGGAGCTTATAAGCGCCCTGTTTGTACCTTCTGATTCATACGGCGCTGTGGAATATGTTGGCGCTACATAAAGAGAGACCATTATTACGAACTCAAAGAGTTAAAAATCCACAGCACATTCTAATGACTTTCAAATCGTCAGCACGCTCTGCCGCACGTCTTCAAATGGATTTCATTTGTTGCAATGCAGTGCGTAAAATTCACCGCTCAGTACGCACTAATATATGCATCACAGTTGTGCGGATTTTATTGCGGGTTTTGGTGTAGATTTACATGTGAAAACATGATGTGCACACCCTAAATGTCTCCCCACAGTGTTCTTTTAAGGGTAGCTACACGAGGGCATATTTGCGTACACAAATATGCTTTCAATGGGTTCCTTCTCATTTCCTTTTTTTGCATTTCTTGGACCAGCTCTATTTTTGTGTGCATTTGCGCACCAAAGGTCCTCATAGAATTCTATGGGAAGTGTGCAAATGTGCGCTCAATGCACGCAAAAATGAGTAATACACTGCTCAGGTCCCTAAAAAACTAGCCTAAAAAGCGTTTTTAATCAGGGGACAGTGGTCAGGGGGTGTTGTGCGCAAAAAAAGTACAATACAATCCTCAGACACGCGCACAAATCAATCTCATTTATATCACAAATATTTTGCGTGAAGCATGCAGATTTGCGCATACGCTCATATGATGCCACCCTAAATGTTTCCCTCTCAATGTGTGTCCTATCAATTCTTTTCTTGTGTGCATTTTCACAACCAAGGCACCATAGGAGTTTATGAGGGTGAACAAATGCACAGCCCATCTGCACAAAATCGCACACAGAACTTTATGATTTCACTGCTAATTGATAAAACCAAGGACCAAATAGGGTACTCGGCTGAGTTAGTCACGGCGCAGTTGTGTCCCGTGCCAATGTGAATGCGCCCAGCAGTGCAAAAAAAAAAAAAAAATACTAAAATGCATAGATGCGCGCTCGAAAGCACAAGATAGCGCTTGTCTGCAGGAACCTACAGCATCCGAGGAGCAGGCCCTCAGCCAAGGAAACAGCGGGCTAGAGATGTTAACCCTGTCCCGGGGCTCTAACATCTCCTCCCTAAGGGTAACTTGGGCCCCAACCTCATTACTGCTGGGGGAGATCAGAGGGACAATAACCATGGTTACCTTTAATCCAATGTTCCGTCCTCTGCGGTGGGCTCCTCCAGTGTAGACTCCAGGGAAATAAAGGAAACGGGAACGTTCGGTTCTGCTCATTTATTTAACAAGTAGCAACAACAACAGTTCTTACAATGGTGATGCAGGGATTCACGGGGTATTTGTATCTCTACCGTCTGTTATCTGTAGGCATTAACTCTCCTGGTAACCCTCTCTCTCCTGCCAGTCACTCACACTTCTCTCGCTTACTAGCGGTTCCTTTCTCCCTCTCTGGACACATGCGGTTTCCACTCATTTCTCATAGTCCGGGTGCACTCACTTCCTTTAGAGATGGAGGTTAAGGCTAGGCCCAGTTGGGAACAACAGACCACCTCTCTGACACTTCCATGCTCCTTATGTAAAGACCAATCTGACAGCCTCTTTGTAGTGTCTGTAACTCTCTAGTCCTAAGACTGACAGACAGCCCGACTGACCTGCATTGCCTTCTTGTAAACGCACATCTCTCCCCCAGCATCATCACATGACCACTCTTTTATACCACACCAGACAAAATGATACATTTCCCAGACATAACAAAGACATTAACCCTTTCAGTCCTGCAGCCATCCAATATACATATACCTGATGCATTCCATAAACAACACACTGACAAAACAGTGATATGAGACAAACATGGAGCATTCTGGAGGGGACCCCATTAACTCTGGGCCACTACAAGCCCTAAAGGTCCTTTTACACAGAATGATGATTATTCAAAAAATTGTTCAATGAATGATAAATCGTTCACTTTTAGTTCATTTTATGCAAGCATAAAAATCACAGTTGGCTTGTTCTGTTTAAATACAGATTATTCAGTCACTGTCACTTATACTGAACGATTTCTCATTTGAATGAGCCAATGATGTATCTGCTGCTACAATAATGGTGCCCGCTTCTTCTTTTTTTTTTTTTTTACTTTTGGCAAGTGTGGCATAGCAAAATTAAATCTTAGACGCAGTCGCTCAGGTGCCTTTATAGCTCAGCGCAGTGGTACCATGTAATATCTCTGTGCTTCCATGCCAGGCTCTACATACGGTGCACACTCTACTTGGGCGCACTCTAAAGGTGGAGGTGGAGTGCAGGTCGCTGGAGGAAGCCTTAGAGGCCGCAGAAGGTGGAGCAGATATCATCATGCTGGATAATTTCAGTACTGAGGTACAAGACTATGAAATGTTTTACTACATTCACCGTGAGCGCACCGTGGCCACCATAGGGAACACACATGATACATAACTGAGAGAGCTCACTATACAACTCACAATCCTTTATCTACATGTTTTGTGCGGAGCTTTCAGTAGTGTCGAAGTACTGTACGTCTTCATAAATATTCCACTGCGGGTAAATACACTATATCTGGTGGTGGCTCTGTGTGGGGTAGGTACTCTTCATGCAGTGAGGGCTCTATTTGGGGTTGGTATTAAGGGGTTGTGTGATCCTCCCACTTTTGTGCTGACCATATCCCCTCCTCTATCTGTCCTCCATAGTTACTCCACCAATCTGCTTTCTCTGTGAAGGCTGCTTTTCCAGGAATTATAGTAGAAGCTTCGGGAGGTATCACTCCACAGAACCTTCTCCAGTATTTGGGCCCTCATGTGGACATGGTATCAATGGGTTGCCTCACACAGGGATCTCCAAGTATAGACTTTTCTCTGAAATTAGCCAAAGGCTTGAAGAAGACTAGTTGCACCTCACATCCCAGCCCTACAACGTCTACAGATCTCCAGTGAAGATACTCTAGAATCTTGTGACACTACAAATCACTGCTTATTGTCTACTCCAAAAGTCATCAGAGTGAAGACCTTACCATATGGTCATCAAGTCATGACCCCTTTAGGGCCCCATAAACTAATCCATGAGATGGCACGGCAACACCAGGAGATGCTCATACAACACCACATGATCTGTGAAAAAACTACAGGAAGCCAATACAAATTTACATGATTCTAAGGCAACAGCAGGAGATGCCAATACACAACGAGATGTCATGGCATCCACAGGAGATACCAATACAACAACATGGCAGGGCAATATCAGGAGATGCTGATACAATACAAGATGCCAGACAAAACCACAAGAAACCAATCCAACATTAGACGATGCTGATACAATGTCATGAGATGCCAATACCACACTACAAAATGGCAGGCAAAACCACAGGAAACCAATCCAACATCAGAAAATGCCTGTGAGATGCCAACTATAGATGAGCGAGTATACTCGCTAAAGGCAATTGCTCGAGCGAGCATTGCCTTTAGCGAGTATCTCCCACGCTCGAGACTGCAGGTTCGGGTGCCGGCAGTGGGCACAGAGCTGCGGGGCAGAGCGGGGCAGAACGGAGGGAAGATCTCTCTCCCCCTCTCTCCCCCCCCCCCCCCCCCCCCGCTCCCTCCTGCTGACAGCCGCTGCTCACCGCTCCCCCACGCCGCCACCCGAACCTGTAGTCTCAAGCGGGGGGAGATACTCGCTAAAGGCAATGCTCGCTCGAGCAATTGCCATTCGCAAGTATACTCGCTCATCTCTAATGCCAACACAACATCACAATATACTAATCAATACAACACCAGAAGATAGCAACAGAAGGCAACATCAGGAGATACCAATGCACCATGAAACACTATGGTTATCGCAAGAAATGCCGGTGCAACACCACTAGATGCCAAGCAAAACCACAGGAAGCCAATACAACACTACAAGATGCCAAAGCAATGCCAGGAAAAGACAAAAGCAGACCTGAGATGCCATGACTCTCCAGCCTATTCTCTGGAATAATAAAGTATAAGAAGAACGCTTTATGTCATATTTGGATCTGCTCACAGAAAGAAAGGCCCTAGGATCTAGAAACAAGGAAAACTGGTGGCAAAAAACACCCACATGGTCATCTAGTTTGCCCCTATATTATTTCTCTAATAAATCATTTATCGTTGATTTTCTAAAAATGTGTGATGGAAGTTTATTCCAAGCATCTACTACTCTTTCAGTAATATAAAGGTCTAAATCATGCCCCCTCTTTTTTCTACTCCTATAACATATGTAAAGATTTCTGTCATGACCTTACTCTCCCTTCTCTCCTCCTGAAATGCATGTAAAGGTTTTCATTATGTCCCCCTCTCCCTTCTCTCCTTGTATAACATATATAAAGGTATTCATCAGGTCCTCCTCTCCCTTCTCTCCTCCAGTAACATATATAAAGGTTTCTATCATGTCTCCCCTCTCCCTTCTCTCCTTGTATAACATATATAAAGGTTTCTATCATGTCCCTCTCTCCCTTCTCTCCTCCTACAACATATATAAAGGTTTCCATCATGTCCCCCTCTCCCTTCTCTCCTCCTACAACATGTATAAAGGTTTCCATCATGTCTCCCTTCTCCCTTCTCTCCTCCTATAACATATATAAAGGTTTCCATTATGCCCCTCCTCTCCCCTCTTTCCTTGCATAACATATATAAAGGTTTCCATCATGTCCTTCTCTCCCTTCACTCCTCCAGTAACATATATAAAGGTTTACATCATGTTCTTTTCTCCTTCCTCTCCTCCTGTAACATATATAAAGGTTTCCATCATGTCTGCCCTCTCCCCTCTCTCCTCCTATAACATATATAAAGGTTTCCATCATGTCTGCCTTCTCCCTTCTCTCCTCCTATAACATATATAAAGGTTTCCATCATGTCCACCTCTCCCTTCTCTTCTTGTATAATATATATAAAGGTTTCTATCATGTCTCTCCTCCTATAACATATATAAAGGTTTCCATCATGTCCTTCTCTCCCTCCTCTCCTCCTGTAACATATATAAAGGTTTCCATCATGTCTCCCCTCTCTCCTCCTATAACATATATAAAGGTTTCCATCATGTCCTTCTCTCCCTCCTCTCCTCCTGTAACATATATAAAGGTTTCCATCATGTCTCCCCTCTCTCCTCCTATACCATATATAAAGGTTTCCGTCATGTCCCTCCTCTCCCTTCTCTTCGTGTATGACATATATAAAGGTTTCCATCATGTCCTTCTCTCCTCCTGTAACATATATAAGGGTATCCAGCATATCCCCGATCTCCCTTTACTCCTCCAGTAACATATCTAAAGGTTTTCATTATGTCCCCCTCTGCCTTCTCTCCTTGTATAACATATATAAAGGTTTCCATCATGTCTTTCTTTCCCTTCTCTCCTCCTGTAACATATATATTAGGGTATCCAGCATATCCCCCCCTCCATCCACTCCTCCAGTAACATATGTAAAGGTTTCCATCATGTCTCCCCTCTCCCTTCTCTCCTCCTGTAACATATATAAAGGTTTCCACCATTTTGTCTTCTCCCTTCTCTCCTCCTGTAACATATATAAAGGTTTCCATCATGTCTCCCTTCTCTCCTCCTATAACATATATAAAGGTTTCCATCATGTCCTTCTTTCCCTTCTCTCCTCCTGTAACATACATAAGGGTATCCAGCATATCCCCCTCTCCCTTCCCTCCAGCAGTAACATATACAAAGGTTTCCATCATGTCTTTCTCTCCCTTCTCTCCTCCTGTAACATATATAAGGGTATCCAGCATATCCCCCCTCTCTTCACTCCTCCAGTAACATATATAAAGGTTTCCATCATGTCCCTTCCTCCCTCCTCTTCTCCTGTAACATATATAAAGGTTTCCATCATGTCCTCCTTTCCCTTCTCTTCTTCTATAACATATATAAAGGTTTCCATCATGTCCCTCTCTCCCTTCTCTCCTCCTATAACATATATAAAGGTTTCCATCATGTCCTTCTCTCCCTCCTCTCCTCCTGTAAGATATATAAAGGTTTCCATCATGTCTGCCCTCTCCCCTCTCTCCTCCTATACCATATATAAAGGTTTCCATCATGTCCCTCCTCTCCCTTCTCTTCTTGTATAACATATATAAAGGTTTCCATCATGTCCTTCTTTCCCTTCTCTCCCCCTTAACATACATAAGGGTATCCAGCATATCCCCCTCTTCCTTCACTCCTCCAGTAACATATACAAAGGTTTCCATCATGTCCTTCTCTCTTCCTGTAACATATATAAAGGTTTCCATCATGTCCTTCTCTCTTCCTGTAACATATATAAAGGTTTCCATCATGTCCTTTTCTCCCTTCTCTCCTTGTAAAACATATATAAAGGTTTCCATCATGTCCCTCCTCTCCTCTCTCTCTTTGTATAACATATATAAAGCTTTCCATCATGTCCTTCTCCCCCTTCACTCCTCCTGTAACATATATAAAGGTTTCCATCATTTCTCCCTTCTCTCCTCCTATAACATATATAAAGGTTTCCATCATGTCTCCCCTCTCCCTTCTCTCCTCCTATAACATATATAAAGGTTTTCATTATGTCCCCCTCTCCCTTCTCTCCTTGTATAACATATATAAAGGTTTCCATCATGTCCTTCTCTCCCTTGTCTCCTCCTGTAACATATATAAGGTTTCTATCATCTCCTCTCCTTTCTCTCCTTGTATAACATATATAAAGGTTTCCATCACGTCCCCCTCTGCCTTCTCTTCCCCTATAACATATATAAACGTTTCCATCATGTCTCCCCTCTCCCTTCTCTCCTCCTGTAACATATATAAAGGTTTCCATCATGTCCTTTTCTCCCTTCTCTCCTCCTGTAACATATATAAAGGTTTCCATCATGTCTCCCTTCTCTCCTCCTATAACATATATAAAGGTTTCCATCATGTCCTTCTTTCCCTTCTCTCCTCCTGTAACATACATAAGGGTATCCAGCATATCCCTCTCTCCCCTTAACTC